>NW_026705264.1:600000-890910 GCF_029867415.1 Vicia villosa
TCCAAGACATTCTTCCTAAAACATTGTTCAAAGCCTAAGCTTCTTCGCATCAACTTTCGATATACCCTATTCAGGAACCTCTTCAGGTAGTCTTATGTAAGACATTACTTCCTCTCTCCTCAGATACAATCAAATGATCCAGGTCTGAAAAGCATACGCTTTAGACAAGTACCCTTCCGGGCAAATAGATGGCATCTATAAGCCCATCTCCCACAGAACTCTTTCCCTACGCGAGCAAATTTCAGGGCATTTCAGTGTCCAATCATCTTCTACCTCTTCAGGTTCAAGAAGATTGAACAGGGGCAGCTGTCATACCCCAAAATTTGCCCTCCATATTCCATTTACAATGATTCAAAGTTCAAGGTTCAGTTCCAAAGATTACTCACTCAAAAGTCCAGATGATCCACAGTCAACTGATTCAAACCTGAAGGTCAACTACAATCAAAGCATGATTCAAACCTATGATCATTTGTCAAACATCAAGCACAGAAGAATAACCATCATTTGATCAAGGATTGATCATGATTCCATTAATAGAAACTCAGAGATGAACAAATACAAAAAGGTTCAAATTAGGGTTTCTTAGGAGAAAGTCAACCCAACTTTGACTGGGCATAACTTTCACATGGAACATCAAAAATTCCCCACTCAAAGCCTATTTTGAAGGAAATTGGATTCCCTACAACTTTGTCTCTCACAAGCCAGGGCTAGAAATGATTCATTTGAGAGATACAATGCAAAAGATTACAGGTCATTTTCAGGCATCCTCCAAAAGCAGTTTTTTCCCAAAGAGAATATGATCAAGATAAAAGCTCCAAATGAAAAATATATTCCAAAGTGGCTTATAGAGGACATCTTGAGGTTTCCAAAAAGTCTTAGAACTCCCTCATAGCTTAAAAATTGAGTGAGATATGTTTGATCAAAGTTGAGCAATTTTTGGAGGCAAAATGTGAAATAAAAGAGGTTTAAATTGGGTTTTCTTGCAAATGGGCCTAACTTTTAAAGTTCTAACCTTGGCCCACAAGTTATACAAGTTGCTAAAATCACTTACCATGAATTTTAGAATTTTATTTGATTTTATATGATTTTTATTCATTTAAATGGTGATTAAAAGTCAAATAAATCAAGAGAAAATCCAAGATATGATTTAAAGGATTATTCCAATCAAATTTAATTAGCAATTACACCATATTTCCTATACAAATTCGTGCATGATTTAATTGGAAAGGTTTGGAGCAAATTTGATCAAAAAAAGAAAGTTTCAATTCAAGAATAAATTCAATTTTCACAAGATTGCAAGAAGGGATTCAAGGATCTTTTTGGGCCTTTCACTTGACCTAATTCGTTCCCCTATAAGTAGTAAATACAAGGGAAGGGACTAGGGGACGCAATTCTGGCCAAAGAAGCATATTCAAGAACTCAAAATTCATCAAGAAAATTGAATTCGGTTTTGGAGATACAGGAAGGTTCAAAGGATTCTAAGGCTTGCTACGTGTTCCTAGGAAGATTCTGAATCTACCTGGATAGTTGCACTACACCAACAACCCCAAAACAACCTCCAAAAGCCCACGGTATGTCACTTTGAATTTAAGGTCAATTGTATTGATTCATGCATCTATACTGGATTTTGGTTGCATATTGTGGTTTATGTTAATGTTTCAATCGTTTCTGGGCAATTGGTTTAGCGTTTGCATGGTTGTGGGGCGATCCACCATTGTTGACCATTAGGGTTCTAAGAGCTTTCAAATAGGGCTTTTTAGTAGGGCAAAAATCAGGTCAAATCAGATGCAGGGGTGAGATCGTATGGCCTGGAAGAAATGTTTTGAGAGGGTGCGAAAGATTTATATATATTTATGCCCTATTCGCTATTTTTCGTATTCTGGGTTTGCTACGAGCGTTTCGTAGCTACAGTTGCAGAGGCTTGCAGGTCTGGGGGGAAGAAGAAGGTAACGTGGCGATAGGTCATTGGTCTATTCAAATTTTGGCGCTTTTGTTTCATTCTTTTTTTAGGTTTCATATATTATGTGATGCGCGCGCTTGGTAAACAAATTGACGCGTTTGGTGTAGTGGTTAGACTATACGCTTATAGGGGGGAGGGCGTGGGTTCGAATCCCTCCTCCAACGATAATTCATTTTTTTTTATTGAGAAGCATTGCTTGATTCAGTACGAGCGCAGCTAGATGGCCCACCATATACCCTCAGCTATTAGCCATAGGATTCTCGTCCTCTTAGATCTAACACCCAGGATCTGATTGCTCATATCATACATCCTAGTGACTGCCACACTAAAACCTAACCCTAATAACTAAATTAATTTTAATTAATTTATTTGATTTATTTAAATCATTTTAAAACATTTGTTTATATAATAATAATAATTTATTTTTATAAATAGGTTAATATATATTATAAAATGTTAAAATTTCAATTTATTGTTCGTGCCAATTAAATCGATTAATCGCTATGGGCAATAATAATTTTAATGTTATTAAAATGCAACTAATTTCTATTTGGTTAAATGGTTTCGATTATCTTATTAGTCGCGATGATTAACCTTGCTATTTTCCATACTTCAATTCATTATTCTTTTTAATCGAATCAATCGATTACGAGGGGTAATGATACAAATTAATTATTAAATCATTAAAATACTATAATTCGTTATCAATAATAATCAAATCAATTGATTAAAATTGGTAACGATACAACTTCAAATCTGTTAACTATGGCGATTGAATCTATTGATCGTTGCGGTTAATAGTGCTAAATCAAATTAGGGTTGTACGCCCACATCCTAAAATACTCCTCAAAACCTTTCAAAACCACAATACTAAACTATGGATTTTCATCCTCATCAATTAGACAATTCAAAAACGCTTTTCAAAGCACAAACAATTTCAAACACCTTCAATTCAAATTCTAAGGGCGTACAACCCTTCCCCGAACTACGTAGACTCTGATCCTCCATAAGGAGGTACGTAGGCACTTGGCAACAAGGCGAGTCCCCTTCCTCAAAATCTCAATTTTCCCCCTCTTCCAAACTCTAATCATGTTCAAATAATTAGCCTTTAACTCTATTTACTGTCTGTCATCTTTCTTTATGTTTTGCCATAACCCTTATCTTTGCAATGTTAACCTTTAGGAAAGGGTTGAGGGTGCCTAACACCTTCCCTCGACCTGAATATAGTATCTTACCCTGATCTCTTAACTGCGCGAGGTTTCCTATTCGCCTTGGTAGAATAGGTGGCGACTCTAAATTTAAATTTTTAGGCAGGTTGCTACACAAAGCAAAAGCAAATAGTCAATATACCGATTAGCCATGAAAGCACACAAAGGTCGACATGCGCGTCGAGTATAATCACAATACACTTGCAAGAGGAACAAGCAAACCACACAAGCAGATATAAAGTAATAGGAGCGTGTCTCCAAGGTGAGAACACGACACGAGTGAATGAAATTGTGTCCCGCAAATGAAATGGAACACTCGAGTAATAAGCTTTGATCGGTGACTATCCAAAAGCCTTGCACACTAGCACACAAGTTAGAGATAACAAACATCGCAATTGGAATTGCGTTGGTGCTTTACACCGAAAAAGGATAACGAAATGAGAAATTTGACATTAACACACTTTTTAAACATAAATCGAGCGAAAGTAAGATATCAACACGAAACAATGCTCAAATGTTAATCAAACATGTACACAAGTATTATGAAAACCAAAGCAAGTATTTACAAGTCAAACGATACACCGAAACGGAGAAACTGGGTAAAAATGATAAAAAACTAAACTTGTCGGAATTAAACCAAAATTTTATGGTAAGCTAGAAATATGTCAAGGAACTCAAATATGCAATCAGAATTTATTAAATCGGCCCGGAGGCATGACTTTCAAGATGGGGCAGAAGCGAAATCGATAAAAAAAAGTCGGCCGAAACTGAAAATAAAGTGCACCATCAGCTCTGAAAATATTATTCTACTCGAGAAACATTATTCACACTTGCAAAAATTCTAAGCGAATCAAAAGATATGGTGTTCTCACTCAAAACCGACGCGTCGCGTCTATCTTTGCATAAATTGGAAAAAAAAAGAGAGCAAGCACAACACATCTGAAAATTCCCACACATAATGGCATCAACTAGCATTCAAATAAACTCTATTACAATCATGTATCAACAATTAAGCAACAAGCCAAATGCATAACAATTTTCCTTCAATTTCTACACTTTTATGAGTCAAAAAGCAATGAAATGCAACAACAATTAACTCAATCAAAATTCTGCATCATTAGTGTTTCAAAACAGTCCCAATTAGTCTCTAGAATCATGTCATATGCAACAATCAACAATTAAAAATCAACAACATTTTGTTCACATATTTTCCAAACATTTCGTGAAGCAAACTCAAACATTAATATCACTCTACCTCTCATGAGTCAACAAACAATGGAAAACCAAAATATTATCTCACCAAAATTCTGCATTATTAGAGTTTTAAAACAGTCCCCAAATCACCTTGAAAACACACTCAAACTCAATGCAAAGGCATACTCAAACTCAATGCAAAGGCACATGGTGATTGGCACAAAATTATGCATGCAACACTTTCTAACTCATGGGTTTAAGCAATAGAACTTACTCATAATGTTCATGTTTATGAATGGAGATCACAAAACAACTTCAATCAATTTCCAAGATTCGTTTATCAAAGCATGTTAATCATTTGGAAAATTGAATCCAAGACATAAACCATCAACACAACAAGTAGTATTATCACTTTATTCATGATTTTGTCCATCTTTTCTCAAAGCAACAACATAAACTCATAGCAAAAAACATAGACCAAGACAATTCAGCATTGAATATATTTTGATTGTTTAAGAACAAAACACACCATTCCAACGTCATCACCATCTATTTCAAAGTTATGCACAACAAAATGAATTCAACACAGTCATGGCGAAAATTCCGCAACAAGCATTACCAAAATTCAGCGAACAAGTTCAATTATGCATACTCAAGAACCTGTCATTCTCACACTCTAATGAACAAACACTTGGAATGCATCGATAAGCTTTATGAATGTGAACATATATCATCAACAACAAACTAACAATCAAACAGTCTATTTCAACTATCAAGTGTACACATCATAAATCTTCATCATCAATGACCAAATATCATCATTAATTCATGTATCAAGTTCATCAATCATTATTCAACAAGAGTTATATGAAGATTACCAAGCCAAGTGAATGATGAAGAAAGCTAAAGGAGGAGCTGCGTTTTGATAGGAGGAGGGAGTATAATCGCCGACAGGAGGCACCGCATGCGACAGAGAGATCGACCGGAGGGAGGGAGGCCGATGGTGCCTTGGCGCAATCGAATACGGAATGGACAGCAGTGATGATGGTGGTGCGATGGTGGAAGCGCAATGAGATGAAGAGAGATTGCGGAGAATGATTCTTGATTATGATGTGATGTTGTTCTTGATGAATTTTGGAAAATGAGATGAAGTTGTTGTTGATGTTCTTGAGAAATTGATGAAAATTGTTGGAGTTTTTTAGTATTTTGTAGTTTTGATTTTTGAGAGAATTGAGAGAGAATGAGAGAAAATGTTTGTGAATTTTTTTTGGTGAAGTGAAGTTTATGAAAGAAATAAGAGGGAAAAAAGTATATATAGTTTAAGTGGTGAAATGTCAAAAATGCCCCCGACGTATCTCTTTTTTTTGCTCGTTTTCGGGGAAATATGACTCGGTGCGAAATTCGGAAACGAAACGAACGTCACTGCAAAGATGACCAAATTTGTGACTCGTAGCCGCGAGAATCGTCTCAATCCGACAAACGGTGAGGAAATTATGCGCGTTTGAATGATGAGAAATATCGGTTCATCTGGTGCGACTGTGCAGAATTTTGTGCGTACCGCTCAAAGAACTCGATAAAACTCATCCTTTGGCTCGAAATCTGAACAAGCATGACGAAGAATCGAAGATAACGAAATTTCCGAGGGAATGCCGCTGGAATGGACCTCATACGATAAAAATCGAAGAAGTTATGAATTTTCAAACTCGCCACGACATACCCGAAAACACACTTTTCAGTAAAAAATCACGACGCTCTTCAAAATGCTGAGAATTTTTGGTGCATAATTGGTCGACGGTCCAAACATATGAAATGTCGGGAATATAAGTACGGAGTTTCAGTTAAAATCTCGAGTGAATCGGACGAGCGGATTGTGAGATATGAATTTTTGAGTGTCCAAAAACCTGCGGTTCAGCACCATTTTCCACTGTAAAAACTTAGGTAATTTGCGAATTTGAGGACCTTCTTCATAGAATACGTTGTCTAACCCAACAAGAGAAATGAAGTGGACCTCAAGACAGAACTGTTGACATAGGTCTCGCTTCAAGACGGTGATCCAACCAGGAGATATGAATTTTTGAATATCCACAAGACAGTGGAGCGGCGAACCCGAGGTTTCAGAAACAATTAATTCCCACCACTTTCCTTGATGAATTAGCTTTTGACTTGAACACGAAAGATGTAGAGAACAACAAAATAGTCCCGGTAACTCGGGAATCAATCTCATAGCACCTTCCAGACGAGACTTGCAAATTTTTGTATTTCCACTATATAAACCAAATTTCACGCCATATTTTCTTGAAACCACAAACACTCTTTATTATTTTCCTTCCATTTTCGAATGATGAAATAAACGTCTTTGATAACTTATAGCACAAATAAAGAGGGCAAATTTTGGGGTGCAACACTAACACAAAAGCAAGATTAGTTAAACAATTATCAAAAGACTTACCAAAAACCGAGAAGTCGTCCATGAACACTTCCATATGCTTTTTAAGCATATCATCAAAGATGGCTTGCATGCATCTTTGAAAAGTAGCAGGAGCATTACATAACCCGAATGACATCCTTCTATAAGCAAAAATACCGAACGGGCAAGTAAAGGCCGTCTTTTCTTGATCTTCTGGTGCGACCGCTATCTGGTTATACCCCGAATAGCCATCGAGGAAACAATAGTAGTCATGACCCGCTAACCTTTCCAGCTTTGGTCTATGAAAGGTAACGGGAAGTGATCCTTTCTTGTCGCTAGATTTAACCTTCTGTAATCTATGCAAACTCTCCACTCTGTGACCGTCCTTGTAGGGATTAGCTCATTTTTCCCATTCTTTATCACCGTAGTTGTTATGAAAGAATTTATGGTATTTTCATGGGTTATTATAACTAAGTTTTGAGCTAAAAGGTAAACAAAGTGTGCTAGTTTCATGTGTTTTTCAGTAAGAATTGAATTACATATGTATAGTTCATGTTGTGAAACAAATCAAATCACTTTGGGTACTATTGATGCAGGTTTGGTGCTAAAAAGGAGCTTTAGAAGGGTATGAAGAGTAAAGGAAGCTGGAAGAATCAAAAGGCAAGCAAGAAAGAGAAAATGTCAGCAAGGCGCGCCGCGAAGGAATTCAGCGCGCCGCCCCATACCCTCTGCCTGGGGTCGCGCCGCGGGACAACGTGTCGCGCCGCGGGCACAGCGTATCCAAGCCCAAACTTTATAAATAGAAACCCTAAAGTCCAATTAAAAGTGATTCTTTGGTGAACGAAATAAGGAGAGAAGTCTGAGTTTGAAGCATAGAGCAACCATTGGAGAACAATTCTACATCAATTGAAGAGATTTTATTGATCATGATGCATTCCTCAATCAATCTTTGTGTGTTCTTCGTGTCTATGGAGAGCTAATTCTCTTTTGTTGAGTTTAAGGTAGTAGTTAACCTATGATTATACAATACCATTGATTAATTCTTGTGAACAATTGTTTGAATTCATTATCAATAAGAAACCTTGCTTTTATATTAAATTATTGTTAATCTTTGATCGAAAGAGAAGGTTAACTTTTGCCCTAGATTACTATATTGATTCATTCGTAATTTGCAGAGATGGAATTGTGAATGAGTTTTCATTATTATCGCACTTTATTACTACTATCGATATTGATATTTTGAGAGATCGAATCTCATACCGGTAGAAGTTTATCTAATTTGATCTGCAGACATGAGATCTATTTTGAGGATATATGAAGATGATGATTCAAATAACGGTTCACTTATGAGTTAATTAATATATTGTATAGGAATAGGTTGATGAAACCCTAAAGCTCAACATATTTCTCTTATTGTTAACTAAGTTTCAGCTTTTTAGTTTTAATATTTGTTTAAAGTTAATACCTTTTTTAGAATAACCAAACAAACCCAGCTATATTTTCTCACTCAAGATAATTTGTTATAGAACGACGGTAATATTAAACCAATCCCTGTGGATACGATATATAGAAAATATTTACCCATAAATACTTTCAAGAGTAGTTCCTCCCTTTTTTGGCACCACATGAACAGGGCTCACCCAAGCACTATCAGATATAGGGTAGATCATCCCCGCATCTAATAGTTTCACCACTTCCTTTCTGACCACTTCTTTCATCGTGGGATTTAACCGCCTTTGGGGTTGGATTACCGGTTTATGATCATCCTCCATGAAAATTTTGTGCATGCAAACCGTAGGATTAACCCCCTTCAAATCTTCAATCGACCATCCCATGGCACTTTTGTGCTTTTTCAGAACTTCAACAAGCTTGTTCTCTTGGAGAACTTCAATGTGTGAACTTATGATAGCCGAACATTTGCTCTGTGTCTAGGAAGACATACTTGAGGTTCTCCGATAGTTGTTTCAATTCATCCCCCTTCTTTGGTTCATCTTTCTTTTCCTCTACTAACGGTTGCCTTAAATCTTCCCACCGATTTTGTCGAGAACTTTTAAAAGATGGTCTTGCTTCCATCATATTCAACACTTCCATCTCTTTTTCGTCAACCTCTTCTGTTTCGTTAAAAATTGATAAACTTAACACTCTTTCTAAAGGTAATTGTTGTGACTTCAAAGCATTCTCATTAATAACAATTTGATCAATCACCTCAATATGTTGACTAGTGGCAACATCATCCTTGAATTTCATGGTGTTTCGCACATCAATTTTTAACTCTTCATCATAGACCTTCAGAGTCATCGTGCCTTCTTCTATGTCTATCAAACATCTCCCAGTCTTTAAGAATGGTCTCACGAAAATGATTGGAATTTCTTCATCCTCTGGCATCTCTAAAATTACAAAATCCACCGGGAACATAAAGTTGTCAATTTTGACGAGCACATCTTCTACTATCCCGTAAGGACTCTTCACGGAGTGATCAACAAATTGGAGTGTCATTCTTGTATCTTGTACTTTACCAATCCCCAATCTCTTGTAAATGGACAGCGACATAAGGCTCACACTTGCTCCTAAATCAATAAGAGCTTTTTTGAATGATCTATCCCCAATTGTACAAGGAATAGTCACAGAGCCTCAGTCCTTCTTTTTCACTGGAATCTTCATACCCTGCAAAATAGCACTACAAGTTTCGGTTAGAATAATCGGGTCACGGTCGGTGGTCCTTTTCTTGGAGATGATGTCTTTCATGAACTTGGCATATGTAGGCATTTGTTCCAATGCCTCCAGGAATGGAATGTTTAACTCAAGCTTCTTAAACATCTCCAAGAATCTTTCAAAAAAATTTCTCATGTTGCCCCTTCTTATTATTTCTTATCAGAAAAGGAAGTCTAATGGCCGGTTTTTGCTCACTAATCTTCCCTTTAGTTGCTGGTTCCGACACACCCAAGTCTTCAGGTTCTACCTCATTCTCCTTTATTTCCACATCCACTTCAAGCAATGGCTCTTCTTCTTCAGCACTCTCCTCCACAACTTCTTTAGCTTTACCACTTCTAGTTACTATAGCGCTCACATTATTATGGTCTTTGGGATTCGTAACTGTGGCACTAGGTAGAGCACTAGGTTGCTGAGGACTTGCCAATTGTTGTTCTATTTGACTCATCTGAATTTCAAGATTTTTAATTGATGCACCCGTGTTCCAAAATTACTTCTCGTTTCTTCTTGAAATTAGGAGCTTTGAGCAGCCATTTTTTCAATGGCGATCTCCCAATCTGCTTTTCTTGGCCCTTGTTACTGGAATTGTTGTTGAGGTTCCTGATAAGGTTGTTGATACGGTTGTTGTGGTGGTGGCCGATATTGCTGTTGTTGTGGGAGACTTTGATACAAAACAACCCCTTGTTTAGGAACATTCCCTTGTTGATCTTTCCGGGAGAAATTTGGATGATTTTTCCACCTGTTGAGTTGTTACCACATAATGCACGGCAAAGTGAGGTCCTCCACATATTTCACAATTCACTGCTTGAATCGGTTGAGTCGGCTGAACCTGAGCTACCATTTATTTCTCAAGAGCCATCTATTTTAATTTGCGCTTAACTTCAGCTGCGATTTGATCTTCCATCTTAACAACTTGATTTGACAACTTCAAATCAACTAACCTTTCCGATTGATTAACATTGCGGTCATACAGCTCTAAATGTTCGTTTGCCGCAATAGCATCAATGATCTTCTTTATCTCTGTGGCTGTTTTAAAATTTGTTGAACCACCTGCAGCTGTGTCAATTAGTTTCTTAGTCTTAAGCTTAAGACCATTCACAAAGTTATGCATTTGTTCGGTTACATCCATGTTATGAGTAGGACATGCAACCAACAACCGCTTGAACCTTTTATATGCATCTCCAAGTGATTATCCTTCCTTCTGTTTGAAGTTGACTATATCATATCTCTTGCGGATATACACAGAAGCGGGAAAATATTCATTTAGAAATGTTGTCTCCATTTGTTGCCAAGTTGTGATACTTCCAGCAGGTAAAGAGTAAAACCACTCTTCAGCATCGTCCGATAATGTAAACGGAAACATCACCAATTTCTTGGCTTCTTCAGAATGCCCCTCTATCTTTAGTGACATTGTCATAGTAAGAAACCTTTGTAAGTGCTTATTTGCATCTTCATTGATTCTTCCAAAGAATGGTTTCTTTTCTAGTTGTCGTATTGTTGTCGGGTGCAACTGAAAGTGGGCAACATTGACCAGTTGGTTCACAATTGTCGTCCGACCAAGAGGTGCATTTTCTCCCCTATAATCACCTAAAATTATTTCCACAGTAGGTGGGTCAGCTGCCATAGTTTCAGGCTCAGAATCTGAATGCTCATAATGGATTGAATTAGTCTCCTCTGTTTCAGGATCTGAAACTATCAGTGTTTCTTCTTTTGCTTCTAGTTCTTTTTGTTTAGCTTCTCGGCGTCTTGCTCGAAATAATCTTTCTGGTTCTGCGTCAAAAAGAAGTTCAGCTGAGGCCTTACCTCGCATACAAAGATTAGACGAATATTAGTACGAGCAGTTTCAATAACAGAAAATAAAATTTTGGTTGCAGAGCAACAAAATTTCATTTGAATTATTATTTAACTTATATTTGGCAGTCCCCGGCAACGGCGCCAAAAACTTGATCGGAAAAATAGCAAGTGTACTATTTTCACGATGTAGTAATAAAAGGTAAACTTCAAGTATCGATCTCGAGGACTGCGTTGGAATATAAGTTATTATAATTATTCAATTAAATAAAAGGACATGGGGGGGGGGGGGGGTTGATTGAATTATAATTTCTAAGGGTAAATTAAAATAAACAGAAAGTAAATTGATGCTTTTTCACAAATATGAGTATATGCCAAGGCAAGGTGTATGATTTGCTCTGTAACAACCCTGAATCCTGAATTGAGACCTCTCAACAAGTTCATTATATTCAATTACTAAATCTTTAGAGTGTTTTCTCATAAATCCTTATTGAGAAAACCTTTGGTTTTTCATCTTAAAACCTAAATCCTTAGAGAAATAAGATAAAACCAAGCTTTTTATTATCAAGAGTTTCTTAGTGGCCATAGGGTATCCCTAGTCCTAGGTTATATCTACTATGGTTCAATCGTACACAAACCTTAACAATTGCGATCCGGAAAATTATTAACCACATAACAATCTTTATTGGTCCGATAAAGAAAGCATTAAAAACAATATACAATTGAATTGAATAACACGAACATGGAATTGATCTAATCAAAATATCAAAGTCATTACAAACCAAATCAGAGACACCCCCTAGCATTGGGGGGTTTAGCTACTCATATTGTTCAAAAGAAATTCAAAGATATAAAAGTTAAACATTACAGATAATCGAGGAATTTTTTATCTTCAATTGCTTTTGCTCATGAATGATCTTCGTTCTTCAACAATCTAATACGTTACTCTCTCTCAATGTGTTTCAATTTCTTCCTGGTGTAAAAGATACCCCGTCTCTTCTCAATCATTCACTATATATTGCAAACCCTTCTTTTAAGTCAAAAAGTACCAAAACGCCCTTCTGGATCACTTTTTGAGTTAAAATCACAAAAACATGCAAATCGGCGTAACAAGCCAACACGAGCCGTGTTACGCAACACTGGTACCCGTGTTGGTCTTCTGGATCCAATCATTTAACTTCCAGCACTCAGGAGCAGCAACACGGGTCGTGTTGTGCAACACGGGTGCCCGTGTTGCTCCATTGTCTTCCATCTATTTCTTCTTCGTCTGCGTGCCCAGCAACACGGGTTGTGTTACCCAACACGGGCGCCCGTGTTGCTTCACCGAGTCTTTTTCTTCCTTCTTTCTTCCAACTCTTTACTTCCAACACTTCTTGCAATGCATACAGTAAACCATCTCCTACAATCTGAGGCACCACAAAACAAACAAACCAAAGCATAAAATGGGAAAATAACTCGAAAACTAATTAAATGATATAAAATGCAAATGCACTCATAAATACTTAAACGGACTCAAAAAGACTATACTATGACATGAAGCAGTGCAAAATACCTGGATTATCGTCAGGAAAGTGACAAAAACATAGTGAGAATCGTGACCGATTAATACTTCACAATCTCCAACAACTAAATGTTACTTTATGCACACAAGAGACAAATGATATATAGAACGATGTCTATAATCTAATGCAACAACAAAATATGCACTTCCTCGCTAAGAGGATACTTCGTTCGAAGAAAACTTACAGATCGCTTTCCATAAGGATAATTTCGTCTATGAGATCATTTCATGTAGCGAGTATAAAGTTGAACTCTAGTCTTTCCTCGCTGACATAGCTTCACCATACTAGGAGGCCCCTAGATTGCGAGGTTGTAATCTGTGTCGAAGACACCAAACTCCACCTCATGGTTTTGAAGGATATAGTAGGAGCCACGTGTTGTCAGATGATACTTGTCGCTGCCAATCTCCATCACACTACACCTAGAGGGAGTAGTGATGTGGCGTTGAAGCACAAAATAGTAATCGAAAGAGCAACACACTCTCAATATGGATCCTCGATATTAGGATTCTTGGATCCCTTGAAAATCCCACAAACCTATAGAGTTATGACATAATGGGATATCTAGACGAACATATTAAGCATATAGACATCGGGCTAGATTATTATCACACCCAAGGAGTCGTAAAATGCAAGTTGTTCATGTTAACTTTTAAGGAGCCACCATAACGTGGTTCAAGGCTCTTCCATACAAAAAGCATTAGTTCTTGAAAAGAGTTATGTAACTTTTCACTGCCCAATTCATGGTGCAAAAGTAAAAACCACCACCATAGATGTGCTCATTTGTAATACCCTGTTTTTATCGTATTTATTTTTATATTTAAAAATAAGTGATGTGATATGATGTGTGTGTTATGATGTGGACTGTGGGGTAGAAACCTTAGAATAAGGTAGTTGTGATGAGAAATTGAGAATAGAAGTGGATGTGTAAATATTAGAATATTAGTTGAATTATTGTTGTTATTATTATTTTAATAGTAATAATAATATGGTTAGTAAATAAATAAGTTATATTTAATTAAATGATAAAAAAGAATAAGGAATGGTAAATTGGAATTATCATATTAGGGGTATAAGGGCTTATATTGGGAAAACAAGAGAGAGAACACAATTGTATCTATCGTGAAACTAGAGAAAAGGGGGAACGAGGAAAAAAGGAGAACATGAAGGCTAGGGCAAGGAGATTTCATAGATAACCAAGAACACTAAGGTAAGGGTGGGGTTCTAACACTATAAGATATTATATGATGACGGGTTATGATAGAGATAGGACTCACGATTTTGGGTTCATGTTTTGTGTGAAATTGGATTTTTGTGTGTATGTGATGTCGTGATGTTGATGATGAATGATGTGCTAATCCTTGCATTTGATGAATTTGTTGTGAAATTGATGAGTATGTGTCATACCCCAAAATTTGTCTGTCTTATTTCTAAATTATTTTTACAATTGGGTTTTTTTAGATTTTTTGGGTCCAATATTACTAACACTTTAACGGTGATTTATTATGCTGTTCATTTAAGAATATATGAATAATTTACTTTAAATTATCCGTATCTCTTAAATAACAAATATTTGTTCACCCTTTTTAATTTTCAAACGTCATTTTTATTTCAAATAAATAAGCTAGTGCAATTGGTAAAAGGGCATGTGTAAGGAGGAACAAGCGAGAGGTCTTGAGTTTGAATCTCCCTTTCCTGTATTTTCGTCTTTTGTGTTGCTATTTTTTCTAACTATTATTTTAGTTATTATAATTATCATTGGTTATTAATTTATTAGTATTTTATGATATTAGACTTAAAGTATTAGTCTAACTATCACTATGATACATAGATTTATTTTGGTTTTAGCTTATCAGATTAATTATTAAGTTTATTTTAGAATGTTATTATTAAAACATAAGAATAAAGAAAAACCAAAAATAGAGTCCATTAATATTTCTTTATTTATAGTATAATTTATTATTATCGTTATTTCATACTATTATTATTATTATTTTTATTCTAATTATGGTTATTATGAATCTTTTATTATATTAAAAAAAATTATTTTAGTTTATATTAGAAATTAGCATTTTATTGTTACTATTAATTAGTGAGTTTATTATGGGATAGATTAGATATTCTAATTAGCATTATGTATTTTTGTTGTTATCAATTAAAAAAATTAAGAAAGAGAGTTTCACGTTCCTATCTTTTAAAAGTATCAAAAATAGTCTCAAATCCTTTCAAATCATATTTTTAAATCAGATCAAGTAAAATATGGAAAAAATTTATCATTTCATTATGCACAAAGATACAGTTTCAAGTCTATCTTCTAAAAATGTTCCAATTAGATTCAAATCAACTTTTCATTAACAAGATTGATTATAAAAGATACAAGATCCAAATATTTCTAAAAGAAAACATTTCCAAATCAATTCCAAAATTTAAATCAAAATAACGTAAATCATAATCATTCTTATTTTGGTTTAATCAAAATTTATTATGAAAAACTCTATAAAAAGCCAACAATATCAAAAGAGGGGGGACCGAAAAAAACTGGCGACAACAATATCTCAAACCTTACACCAAATTCCAGAGGAAAAAAACTTTGTCCACCACTATAATACATAAAACCATAGCCAAGCTTCCATAACACAAAATTCAAACCATTCACAACTACAGCGATTAACAATAACACGCAGTTGATAACAAAGAACATGCAGTATAACAGATCCAAAACAAAGAAAAGACCAAAGACGGAGCATCAACGTTGCCGACGTCCCCCATCTCACCTGAACTAGCGCTTTTGGTCAGTGTTTTTTTTCTTACATCTTCTTTCTAAAATAATATAAGATATGATGTCTTTGTAATGTTTGAAAGGCCAAATAAAACTTCCTGGTATGTGATATCTACTATCTACTATCTACCCATTATTAATCAATTGACCAAACTACCAATAGTGCCCTTTCCTCAAAAAATAATTGCACTACAAAAAGGATATTTTAGTAACTAACAAATTAACACTACAACTTTTTTACTTTCCAATAACTATTTGACACTTGGCAATTAAAATTCTTTCTCCCTTCCAAATTGAATTTACATTCTTTTCCCTCGCATATTTTCACTTAATTCAAAATTCAAATCTCTCATGTACTTTCTGAAGAGAAACATATTCTCTCTTCATTTTCACCATCTTCTTGAAGCTCCTCTCCATTCCTACTTCTTTAATGCAGAACACACAAAAGGTTATTTTTCTCTCATATGACATTCTATTTCCTTTTTTCCTTTCAGCAATAGGTATGAACGAAATCCATTGTTTCCTTTCCACAATGATTAAAAGCTTCATTCTGATTTCATGTTTTCCTCATTTTATTTTTGGTTCATTCTTTGCAAAACAGCCTATTCAACAAATCGCCTGCTCATTCAAGGTATATCACCATTTCAAATTTGACCTTTTCAAACAATTTCTTTACATGTTCCCTGTGTTTTATTCTAAATAATATTTGTGGGTTGTGTTCTTAGTGTTTATTTAAATGTAATCAGATCAAAGTTTATCTCTTTTTCATATATGTTGTTTTCTTTATTTTTCTAATCATAGTTTTTGAGTTGTTTGTTTGTGGTTTTGGTTTGTTTGTTTGAGGTTGTGCAAGTCTACAATTTTTTCTCATCATGGTTTCCGGTTGTGTTTGTTTGCTTTGTTGAGTCTACAACTTTTTCCTTAAAACAATGTTTCAAACTTCATGTTTCTACTGTACTTCTACAACTATGAGTTGGGCTGTGTAAATGTCCCTCTAATCAGGACTCATCTAAATGTTTAAATTTCCTTACTTCCCTTCCTTTCAAGTTTGATTAAGACTAAATATAAGACTAAATATTGGATTTGTCTCAGCTAGAAAGTTGGTTCACAAGACCAAAGTTGAAGGATTCACAATGTCTGCCACTATTACTTCCTGCTTTTCTACTTATTGTCTTTACTAGAAGGATTTACAATGCCTGTCACTATTACTTCCTACTCTTCTGCAATAATGTATACTCCATAGACACCTGATATACAGTGGTTCTATAACTTCTTAAAGATGATAAACACATGCTTTTTTTAGTTTTTGTTTGTAGTTCTTTGTTTAGCCTTGCTGGTTTGTTATGTCCTCTGGTTTTTGTATATTTGCTTTCTACAGAAGAAAAATTTTACTCTATTGTAATACGTAGCTTACAAAGCTACTTTGTTTTTAAATTGTTTCTATTCCTGCATAGCTTTTGAGTGGAGAAAAATATTTAGTTCATTGTTGCAAAATTCAATATATTAATTCTATTATTTATATACAAATATAATATTGGTTGTACTATTACTTATGTGCAAAGTAAAAGTTCAATCAAATGGAAGTACCAATGTGCAGAAAATGGACTAAGACAAGTGAGCAACAGTAAAATCAAATTATGGTTGTTTTGAATTGCATCTTCATTAATTACAAATTGGTTTTTCCAAATAATTTATGAAAAAATATAATAGAATTTATTGTAATATTTACGGGAGTTTAAAATTATTTTTAGTGATAGTTTATTATATTTTTATTTAATAATCTTTTAAAACAATTAATAATTATGATACAATAGGTGTAATAAATTCTTATAATTTTTAATAACATACATACTAATTATAGAAATATTCATGAGAAATTAGAAAATGTTTTTAATTCAAATACAATAATATGAAGCAATTAATTTTTTTATTCATATATTTATCTAATAATCTTTAAAAACAATTAATAATTCTGATAAAATTAAGTGTTATGAACTCTTATCATTTTTAATATACATATTGATTATAATATATTTTTTGAGAAATCACGAAACATTTTCTATTCAAATATAATAATATTCATTTACATTTAAATAATAATAATAATAAATTACTAAAAATATGAAAAACATGAGTAATATGAAGCAATTAATTTTCTATTTACGGGTTCCTATTTTTTTTTCATAATTCTTTTACTCATATTTATGGATTCCTAATTAAATGACACGGGACATAATCAGTTAGATACAGGCAAGACAAATGTACAATTATTACTCTCAATAATAAAAATTTTAAAATCTTGATTATTATTTATTCTAATCTTTTCACGATTACATTATTGAAAAAGTTGTTCGTTGAAGTTTTTCCTTTGAAGCTTCAACATTTTTATTTTGATTTTGTATATTGACCATGTGTTTGATAAAATTCTGCTCCAGAATAAATGCTTATGCATTTTTGTGTAATTAGCATTAATCAAAAATATGTATTTTTTTATTTAATTTTTATCAAATCATATAAATTCTATTTGTTTAATATCACTAAAAAATGCTAATTAATATATTTTTTATTTTAATAAAATTAAAATTTAATTTTATTAAATTAAATAATACTCAATAGCCATGCAAACAATTAACCTTTTATTTTACGGGTCATTATCAACACAATATCAATTATCATACTACTAATATCTTATTAGTAAAACTTTTTTTTAGATGGTTCACTTTCATTTTATATATGCATTTTATATGGTCAAACTTCTTTACTTCACATTTTTCTATCGTTTAAAAAATACTATATCACGAATAATGCACCCGGGCGACAGCACGGGTCTCTGACTAGTTAGTATTATTAGAAGTTAGTGTGGCATTATATGGATTTCAAAAGTACTAGTATTATATTGAACTCATAAAATAGGATACGGATTGTCTGACGTTCGCGCGGGAACGTCAGTCTACCTTTCAAAAAAATGGGTTCGTCGGATGTATCTAACGCTTGAAATCAAACTAGGTGTTAAATTAATTTTTTATTTAAAAAATTAAATAACTGGTCTCCACCACTTGTTGATTACTTACCAACATAGCTCTCTTCTCCGTCAATTGTGTTTTCCTCATCTGAATCAATTTTGTAGAGGCTTTTACCATCATTATTCTAATCTAGTGATCCTAAGTAGATGCCAATAGGTTGCGGAAGTTGTGGTGGCAGGTGGCTTGAACATGGTCGATGAAGAGATGATGAAAGGGCAGTGCAACTTGCATCCAAGGTTCAAATTCATTTCAACCCCATCCAGTAGTAACAACTGAAGAAGACAAAGAAGTTGTAACGGCGAATGAGTGGGGACGGCGGCAAGTAACAGCTGTTTCGGATCTTGAGCTAAACTTTAATGGTGGAAATGCTCAGTTTTTTGAAGTTGAAGACAATGATGTTGCAGTGGAGGTTGTCGATGGCGGCATTAGAAGCTAGAAGGTGGAGGCTGAAACATCATGCTAGCAGTGGAGTGTGACCCACCCAACCTCTTCTCTGTGTTTTACTATGTCCTTTTGGAATAAAAATGCTAAAGAGAAAGTAGGTGGCAAGTTATGCATCTTTAGATAAATCTAATGGACAGATAATGGGAAAGTCAATCTACCTTTGGCGCTCTAACGTTAGAGGATCCATTCCCATAAAAGGCATAAAAGAGAGATGCGTTTGTCATTGAGAAAAGACCATTATACTGACACGGATAGAAAATTTGATCCCTCTAGATTTGATTTGTACTATTTGGTTCATATACCATGTGGTCTTAATCAATCATTTTGATTTATTAGAATGTTTTATTATTTAGTAATATATGTGAGTTTAGAGTTTTAGATTGGACTTTAGGTCCAGGTACTACTCGCCTCCCTCTTTAATTTTTTTTATTTAATTAATATATTTAGTTTGGTTTTTTAATTTAACTATTTCATAACTAGTTATTTAGTATCCTTTTTATTCAAATAAAAAAACAATAAATATTCAAAAATACAAAAATATCAATTATAATTCCCCCTTTAACGAATAAATGATGAGATGAATATTTATTCTATCTCCTCTTCGAATTGGTCTACTCTCTATGGCGCATCGATCAAATACCCAAAACATAATTAAAAATTCAAAATAAAACTATTCTAATTCAATTAAAACATTACATTAATTATTTAGCACAAAAAATACAAAAAAGGGATTATATGCAAATATAAGTTTTTTTTATCTTAACTACCAACTGCGAACTACGATAATTTCTAAAGTACCATAATAATTCAAACACAAATAAATGCATATAATCCCATAAAAAACACCAACAAAAATTTGAACTACGTTGACTCTGATCCTCCAATAAGGAGGTACGTAGGCATTTGGGCAACCAAAACGAGTCCTCTTTTCCTAAAATATAATCGTCTGTAGGTTTAAGATTTTATTCTTTACCTTACTATTTACTATAATTTTTAATCACAAACTATTTACCATAAACCTTACCCAAGAGACATAAAAAACCTTAAGGAAAGATTAAGGGTGCCTAACATCTTCCCTTAATCCTAATTTCTCGACTTACCTAGAATATCTTTATTTAGGTTTTTTTTCCCGTATTTCCCTTATCCTTAGGATAGAATAAATATAGGTGGTGACTCTGTATTTTAGGTTAAAAAAATAAAGTTTTAAAGTCAGTCGTAACAGTATGATGATGGGACAATGTTTATGTCCAATTTGTGTAGAATAGAGAATTGTTTTGGTGTTAAAATTTTGGTAAAAATGAGTTTTTGAGTCAAGAAATCGCAACCATATAAACACAAAATCGCAGAAAAAAATTCAGCTTTTAACAGCTATGCGTCAACCTAAGAAAGGTTTGCGTCGACTCACACGTTTTCAAAATCTCAGCATGAGTCGACTAATGGTCGACCTGAGCTGACCCGGACATAATCTATCTTTTGACAAATTTTTGTAAAGATCATAACTTTTGACTCGGGTGTCCGTTTGACGCGCCGTTCGAACCTACTGATAGCTAATTTGGGAACATTATGAGGGGATTTTCGGAAAACATATATTTTTCCGGTATTTTGTCATAATGCGAAGTTGTGAACATGGTGATAGAATTGATGGGATTTCTTGATGTAATGATGTTGTGATGACATGTGAATAAGCAATGTGTAAGAGGGGCCTATGTTGGGATATTTTGTCGATGTATGTCGGGTTGTGTGTGACGAAGTATATTACTTTGTGAAATATTGTAAATGCTTTATGAATTGCTTGTTGTGTTGTTGGTTGTGGTGACGTATGCTTCGACATGTGTTTGATGTGTGTGTGATGGTCGTTATTGGTGGAGTGCACCGACTATGGGGAAGGTTAATGTGCATATCGCTGATGTTGCATATTTTGATGTTGATCTCATAATTATGATAATGGTGATGATGATAATGATAATGATGATGATGGCTTGGAATGACATAATGTTGAAGTTTGTGCCTTCTTGTTGCATTCTATGATGTTGCATGTCGATGTCGCATGCATTCATGATGATGTGGCCTTTTATAGCAATAGGCGATGTGGCCTTTTATGGCAAAAAAGCAATGTGGCCTTTTATGGCAAAAAGCGGTGGCCTTATATGGCAAAAAGCGACGTGTTATGGTACCACATGCATAGAGTCAAAGAAGTTGGTCTCATTGCATTTCTAGATGTTGTTGATGAATAAGATGTAATTGTATGATTGTGGGGTGTGATTGTTGAAATTGTGATGTGTATTGATGTGATGCATGAAGTATGAATATTATAATTATGTATGCCATACTTTATCTGCTAATTATCATATTTTCATTTATATTGTTATGATATCTCGCCCTTATGTTTGAATGTTACCTTTACGTGGGTAACACGCATGTGACAAGGATTAGAGCTGCTTGAGGTATGGAGTGGCGCCTAGTATTGCGTAGATTGAGTCAGATCTTTCTCTAATATGTAACACCGGGGATGAACGCTTGTTTGTTATTATGTTATGAGTTATTTTTGAAAGATTGTGAGAGCAATATAGACTCTCTTTTATTTGTTGCGATGTTAGTTTTTTAAGTTGTTGGAGATGATGACTGATATATTTTGAATTGTTTCTGTTGCATTAATAAAGTGAAGTTGAACACCATGATAACTGTGATGTCAGTTCATCCAAATAAGTGTGTTATGTATCCATTTATTAAATGTTTTGAGCAAATTGTTTGATGTTGAATATGTAGCATCCTATTTCATGTTGATTGGAAATTTTAATCACTCTGATTTTATTTAACTATCGATGTGGAAAATAGGGTGTCACACTCATCGGGTTGTGGGAATACATGAACTAATTCACAAAGATAGCAGTAGAAGTTTGCAAAACAAATAATGATTTGAAATGTTGGATATTTAAACGGGGTTGGGATCTTACTGTATGTTTCATGAAAATTTGGTATTGGAGGGAGCTTGTAGCCTAAATGTCATGTTCAACAAAGCTTAACCTTATATTAATCACGATGTATGTTTCACGATGTATGTCATGTAGCAGAAAGATGAAAAAGTAGAGAGATCGTAAAGAAAAAACTAATTTTCAGCATAATTTTCATCATGATGTATGTCTAGTATTTGACCATATATAGAGTTTCGTAACTCCTATTGAGACGAGACTTTTTGCAAATGAAATTTGACATCCTTAGTTGCTCGTTTATCGGATCAACTGCCCCTTTATTGAATGCATTTTGTTAGATGTATTGTCCTTCTTTGAGTTTTAAGTCGCCTAAGCCCGAAAATGAGTGTTGTGTCATCCCCCTGAAATGACCTAAAATTCATAAGCGGCTGCTATCTCCAAGGAGGTCTAAGTAAAGCCATGAGATAGGTGGATTATGCTTTCCTGAATATTATGAGGAAAATTGTCTACTCCTTGAGCAATTGCTATCTCCAAGGAGACCTAATCCAAGCTTGGTACAATTATAAATATCTCATCATCATGATTGAGAAAAGGCTAACTACAACACATAATATACACACATGTCGTAATTTCTCATTCCACATGAGCTACCTGTTAATGTCATAACAATTAAGCCTCTGACGACCTCTAATTACTAAGGATTCTCACACATTTATAGTTTTAACAAATACAACTCTTTTTCATATTTATTTAAATCACTTCATATGAATTAACTGAAATATTTAACATAGTTTTCGCATATGTAACATAAGTCCTAGTCCAATTATTAAAAAATGGTTAACAAACTTCAAACTACTAACAAATGCAGTCATGTTGATTGTCCATTGTTAAATTATTTTTTTAGAAAAGGGAAAATATATTCTCACAAGTAAACCAACGAGGATGGTAAAAAAGAATAGTAAACCAACGAGGATGGTAAAAAAGAATATATCTTTTTTTTTTTACTAAAAGAATATATCTTTTTTATTTAATAAGAAAATCATTTTGAATATTAAATATATCACAAAATATATCTTTTTTACTTTCATGAATTTTACCTTTCATGAATTAAACATGATTCTTGAAGAAATATATCTTCAATGACAGTGAACATCCCAACTACCATACTACAAATAGATATTTCAAAAGATTATCTATTTTTTTCTAAGACTTTAGAGTCAAGCAAGTCATCCGAGAATAAATATTATATATATTAAAAGTATAAGAAGTGACTCTACAATTTTAATGTCTATTACATTTAAGTATAACTATTATCTTTCAAATAATTGTTTTTCTACAATAATTATTTAAAATATTATAATGTTCAATTATTAACTAGACAAACTATAAATAATATAAGTTATTATTATGGTTTCCTATTTATATTCGAATACTCTTTTTTTTCTTTCTTTCTTCTTTTTGCATATATGCATATAAATAATATAAGTTATTATTTTGAATATAGAAAAATAACATTCTAAACAATACTTATTATTATGTTGTCTCAGTACACTCTTTTTTCTTCTCTTATCCTACTATGTTTTATTATTATTATTATTATTATTATTATTATTATTATTATTATTATTATTATTATTATTATTATTATTATTATTGAATAAATTAAATCATGTTCTCGCGAAATATTAAGTGTTGGCCCACTTTTTTTTAATAATTATATTTATGAAGAATTAAATGTACACCAATATATGAAAGATAAATAGTTGAATGAATTTTTTAGTCAAATAAAAAAATAATGTTTTTTATGAGTATTAAAAATAAAATTTATTCAACAATTTTTTCTTAAAATTATTGATTTATAAGTATTAATTAGTGAATTATTATAAATACAAAAAAAAATTAATATCAAAACTTGAACACTTAATCAACTTAGATTTATCTAGCTAAAACCACTTGAGACACCTCTTCAAAGTTTATACACCAAAACATGCATGCATAAAAGCTTATAAAAAATATAATGTTTTTTAATTTATTTTTTATGAAAATAACTTAGCTTTGTTGAAGTGTTTTCAATTTTATAATATATATATATATATATATATATATATATATATATATATATATATATATATATATATATATATATATATATATATATATATATATATATATATATATATATATATATTATTTTAATTTTTGCAATCTCTTTAAGTGAAAACAAAAATTCTCATCTATTTATTGCAATATAATTTTATTTCCAATCATATTTTTAGTGAATATAATAATGAAAAGAGAATAATATAAAAAGTTTCATGTTCGTTTATGATTATATTGTAATTTATATTTTTTTCGCAAATCATAATCAAATAATTAACTTATATTGGTTGATTGACTTAAAAATAATTTAAAAATTTTATAATGGTTGTCAATTAATAATTTATTATATTAGATTATGAAATATATTTGAGAATCACATATCTAATTTTTATTAGTATTTGTTAAATATCAATAAGAATAAAATTCCTCAATCATAAGTTTATTTCATAGTTTTAAAATAATATAAAAATTATTATTAAAGATTTAATAATAAAAATTAATAAAAAATAAATACTAGTGAAGTTTGGAAATAGAATAAATTAGTGGTAATTGTGTTCTAAAAGTTTATTAAAATAAATTAATAAAAATAGGGATATTTATAAATAAAATCAACCAAAAAAATCAATTGGAGTATTGTCACAAACCGTAACTGAACACCTCACTGATTGAAGGTTTCACTCTTCTCAGATAATCTCTCCTTCACATCCGCCTCTGGTAAAGGCTTGCACTCCATGAGATATTAAATCATCTCATTCATATCTGTATGAGACATGATTGTTTTGGCTAAAAACCCATTAGATATAACAATTGTAAGTGAGTGAGATGCGATTTCGTTGCAAAACTAGAGAAAAAATTCATTAATGAAATGTATATATTATATGATTATAAAATACTTTAATTTAAATTTAAATGTTTTGAAGAGAAAAAATATAATAACTCAAACAATGGTGTATGGAATAATCAATTTGAAGTACAAATGTACCGGTATTATTATATCAAAAGAGCATAAATTCAACATAAGTACAAAAGACAACATAAAGATACACCATTAATATGTAAAGGTACGAATTGTCACGAAATAATTCAAACTAAACACGCAACAAAACTAGTAAGCATAACGAAATCCACTTGACATCCTTCAGGTCAGTTTTCCTATTCATTTCCCGGATACTTATTCATATGGAAAAGAAATAATAAATGTGTGGTGAGATGACGAATCTCAACAAATTCCTCATTAAAATCATAAGTTCTCTATGTGACTATATGAAAGGAACCTACTATCTCAAAAGAATAATATGTGATATAACCAAATTCATACTCTATGGCGGTGATAATACATTATCTCTCATTACCATGTACACCTCAGGTCGCGTCTAGCATTTCAGGATTATCAACATCCTAATAGTCTTATTCATATCAAGTCTAGTATTATAGGACTATTAATATCAAACTAGTACCTCAAATATCAAGTCTAGTATTATGGGATTCATTAGCATTTTACTATTACTTAATGTGTTTCACACTCTGATTACGGGCTATACACCCTGGTTATGTATCCAAACTTTTTTCTGACCTTTTTCTTTAGGACACATGTAATACGTATAATGATTATACGTTTCACCATTAGGTTATGAACAAGTTAGGACTTGCTACCTAAGTTCTCCTTAACAACACACTCAACCATTCAAATTCTCACTACGACAGCTTAGAATTTAGTTTCACTATCTTACAAAACAAAGCCCTAATTATCATGAATAATCATTCTTTGATTCCTCACCCGATTAGATTTGACAAAAGTTCACCCCAACATGTTATAATCGATTACCTGTATGTGGTAATCGATCACTGACCCTCACTATAGGGAAAATGTACATTTTCCTGATGGGAAATTAATTACCTAAATGTGGTAATCGATTACCATTCTCTGACACAACCTAGGTTGAGGTTCAAAGGTAAGGTCCACCACAACTTCGATCGTCTCTGGAAGAATAGGATGAAAAGGACTTGGTAGAAACTTCTAGAGCCAAGATACAGGGAGCACATCACGAAGTCTGGGTGGTAACGCCAATTGGTAAGAAATTTATTCCACTCAACTTTGATTTGATAAGGTTTAATGTAGCGCATGCTCAACTTCTTCGTCTTGATAGGTCCCTTCATCGAATTCCTTGGGTCTCTTGCATCAATCCGTATAGCTCTTTTGACAATCACGAGCATTATTCATTTTCTCTTGAATCAATCTTAATTTCTCCATGGTTTCTTAAATTATCTTAGGTCCTAGGATTCCTTTATCTCCCACTTTTGCCCAACATAAGGTTGTATGACACTTCCTCCCATGAAAGGCTTCATACAGTGCCATCCTAATACTATTTGAAGTTACATGTCACTGCTACATTAAGGGGGAGACTGTACATGTCTCTGTTATATGGTATTGTTGCTTATCTTCTAAGCTTTATTTCATCTTTAGTTTATATCATTGAGTTCATTCTCAGTTGTGCATTTTTAGGATCGAGTATTGGATTCGTATTTTAGCAATTATAATTCAAATTGTTTGTGTTTGAATATGAACAATATGTTTTAAGTCAATTAGTCGAGTTTTTGGAACAAGAATCATATTTGAGATTGGTTCAAGTCATGACATTAGTAGAATCTCAAATCAACTTGAAAAGCATTCAAAATTAGGATTTTAGGTGTGAATTTGAATCACACACCCTTTGAGTCAAACTAAATCAAACAAAGGGAAACCATGAGTTTGTGTAAGTCTGTGATTTTAATAACAAGATGTACATGACTCAAATCATGGAACCCTTTGACTCAAATCACAACTTATACATGGGTCAAATCACATAATTTTTGTCAGCCCCTGTCTTATTTGAGTCGAATCATGGCTTCTTCATGACTCGAATCACACATAGCTTTAGTCGAATCGCATGTTAATCTTTACTCGAATCATAAAAAATTGGGTGTCTCATAAAGTGTAGATATTGTTCCACATTACTTCCCCATTTGACTAAAATTACTCAAGTGTTCATGACTCAAATCAAACAAGATTTTTCACTTTTTTGTGCTTCACCTCTAGCACCTATAAATCATTTTCTGTCAAAATAATTCACAATGTTAGAAAACATACACTTCCATTGATGATTTTAAAACTCACAAAAAACTTGTTCTTTAGATTTTTCAAATGAGTTTTGGATCTTTTGTGAACACTCGCAAACGATTTCTTTTATCATATATCTTATTCTTTTTCCATTGTTACATGGATCTAAATCTTATCTTCAAATACTCGTGATTTATTGAGGAGACTAATTTTGAATTCAACGTTTATTTGAATATTTGTCTATGATTTCAGAGTTTGAAAAGGGTGTGTGATGTTGGGATTTATTCTGATAATTCCAGTGAAAAAGAAGAGAATATCTTAATCCACCCCTTGATACTCTAAGGCACCTGAAAAAATTCCATTTATGCCCTCTGTGGTGTCGTTTTTTTACCTCCCCATTTCACTTGGGAGGACGGCACGCCGGACCCTTCACGCGAAATTTGGAAGGAGAGAGACGCCCTTGTGGGAGGAATTTTATTTCAGTTCTTCCTACGATAGCACACAAACTTTTTAATTATCCTACGAGGAGGAAGGGGAAAAAGATCTCAAATAAACCCTAAGAGTTTTCTAGGTGTGGGGACTTCACCTAAACATATTTTCTGGAGTCTGGGAGTTCGGTTATACATAGGGAAAATTTTAAGCACCCTACATAGCCGTAGTACTCTACGGGAACCTTCTCCGTGTCTATGTGTTTGTGTTTGATGCTTGATTGGGAAAGTTTCTCCTTTGTGTTAGGAGAGAGAATTGAATTGAATTGAAAGACAGATGAACTGGCTGTTTTTGGTTTTTTATTAGCTCGCTAAGATTCCTTATGAATATCACGCCTGCATAATGAAAGGTTTACTTTATGATAAGAGAAGGACCTTACTTGTGTGTGTGAAAGTATGTCAGTATCATCTTATATAAAGTAAAAGATTTCAACCATTAGAGGAAGATAGCAGTCTGGACGTGAAGTCAATAGAGCAGACATGGGAAATGTTTTTTTTTTATGAAAATGATGTTTGTTATGTTTGAGTGTGGTATAACAATTGAAAAGTCTATTCATAGAGATGAATCATGTCTCACCTCTGTAAGAAAGATTTATATTTTTTTACTAACTTGTACAAGGCCCAAGCTTGAGGCTTAAAAGAGTTTTGATTGACCCTGGGAGATGACTCCATTGGGGATTGACTTTGACTGAAAGAATTTGTGTTCTGTACGAAGCCCAGAATTGTGGCTGACTTTATTGAGGATTACTCTGTTGGGTAGATATTGATGGATGTTGACCCTACTGGGGAATTTGCTCCTATTGAGTAGGGATTGATAGATGAAAGCCCAGAGTTGAGGGTTGACCCTACTGGGGATGTTACTCAGTTGAGAATTTATTGATGGAGGCTGACCCTTTCCCGGAAATTTATTGATTTATGGATTTATGAATGGAGGCTGACCCTTTCCAGGGAATTTATATTTCTTGTTTAAAGCCCAAGATTAAGACTGACATTGTTGAGGAAACCAGATATGACATCTTGACTCTACTAAGGAGAAGACTTACTGGAGATTGAAAATATGGGTGATAGAGACTGTCAATGTCTCTCATTCCAAAAGGTGAACTCAATACTGAGATTGAGACATACTTGGCTTGTTTGAATATGGTTTGAAGAATAAAAGAATCTTACCAGGGTAGGCTAAAAAGTAACTAAAGACATGTTCCTATGTTTATAAAAACCTGATGGGTCCTCGTATACAAGCTCAAGAGGAAGCTGTGAGATATGCTTTTAAGAAGCCTGTGGGTCCTTGTATTGTAAGCCCAGGAGGAGGCTAATCGAGGGTCATCGAGGGTCCTTGTTATAGCACAAGAGAAAGCTAGGTTGGCTTTGAACTTAGTTTGGCTCTAAGCAAATGGGTAAGAGGTTTCACCGGGAATAATTCCTCTTGGGTGGATGTGCCCTATTTTTGTTCTAAGGCTTTTTTCAAGATGTTTCACCGGGAATAATTCATCTCGAGGTTGAACTCTAGAAATCTAATTAGGAAAGAGCCTTCACCGAGAAGACATTCTCAATCCTAGGTCATAGTCCTATAATATATATACAGTTTATTTGTCCTAAGGTTTTTCTCAGACGGAATTCTAAACAGTGTATATACAGTTTACATTTGACAGGAATTTAAATGAAAGCTGTAAAGCTTAACCTGAATGAAGAGGAGGCCTTTGAAAGATGTTTGTACAAAGCCTTACCATCAGCTATGTGTTTATTGGTAACAGTATTAAAAAAAGGGTTTTGGGACTTAGACTCAAGGAGAGGCCCATGTGCAATTGATTTGAAATTGAAGTTGTTTTGAAAACATATTGAGAGTTGATTGAAAACAGTTGAATTTGTTTATTGAAAACAGTTTTGAAGTTTTGTTTTGAAAACAGAAGAAATGAAGATGGACACTAGGTCACATAGGTATATGAAGAGTTTCACCGGGAATAATGCCCTTCAATATCGAGAAGAAAGTTTTAAAAAAACAGACGAGGAGTTTAGTGTTTTAAAAGAAATGTTTGAAAATTAAAAGGAGAAAGGGATGAGACTTACACTCTATTAGAGGCCCAAAATATTGACTGTGTTTTGAAAACTGTATGTACAAAAAAGGTGTTGGGTCTTACACTCTTTAATATTCAAGAGGCCCCAAAGATTGTTTGTGTTTTGAAAACTGTATGTACAAAAAAGGTGTTGGGTCTTACACTCTTTAATATTCAAGAGGCCCAAAAGATTTATTGCGTTATGAAAATTGTATGTACAAAAAAGGTGTTGGGTCTTACACTCTTTAATATTCAAGAGGCCCAAAAGATTTATTGTGTTTTGAAAACTGTATGTACAAAAAAGGTGTTGGGTCTTACACTCTTTAATATTCAAGAGGCCCAAAATATTGAATGAAAATGAACAAGGTTTGATCACAAAATATTTACAAAGTGATTAGGTTTGAAAAATATAAAGGAAACTATATTCTAAAAGCATTAAAAATACTTTTAAATACACCATTTTAAACCTAATAAAAATATATCAAATAAATAATATTTTTGTGATTTTGTTAGATATTTATAAAATAGGTATGATAAATGAAAAGCGTATGAAAAATCAAGTGAAAATGATTAATTTTAATAGGTGAAATGATTGAGTGAATGTTGTAAAAAAAAAAAGAAGAAAAATAGCATAAATGGTTGATTTTGTTGGTAGCATGGTTTGAACCATCTCCCCCATGGGGGAGCCAGCACAAATCAAGCCAATTCGGCTACATGCCCAGTGCATTAAAGGAATGAAAATAAATTGAGATATGTAAAGAAAATGGGCTAAAATTCACTTTGGAAAATATAGAAAATAAAAGGTCTGAGGGGGGATTGAACCCCAGACCTTATGGCAAGAGAGTACTAAAGGCGCGCTGGTGATCAAGTGAGCTAACGGTGCATTCGAGTTATAACACGCACACCATTCAAAATATAATAAACTTGCTTTTTAAAATTTGAAAATGGCGCACGAACACCATCTTCGTCTTCAACCTCTCATCACTCAACCTGGATTTTCTAACTCTCTCAATTCTCAACCAAATCAAATGATTCAAACATCAAACTTGGTCGTTTTTGGACGAGGGACATGATCATGGGCTCAGAAATTATTTATTATCAGTGTATTTAAAGAATTTCAGCATGAGCACTAAGAACACGTAAACCCTAAATTTAAAATTAAATGACGAATATGATGAATAAACAAATGATGATAGAGGGTTTTTAATCCTCTGATGATGTAGAATGAACATGTATATAGCTTTAATGAAATATGTACAAGAATTAGAGGGTTAGAGTTTGAAAACTTACCTCTGAAAATGAAGCTCGATGACTATGGTAGAGGACTCCCAACAATGAATGAGTGTTTACAGAAGCTTCCTTGTACCTCAGGGATGCTATATGGACCTTTATTTCTCTTTGATTCCTTCTGAATTGTTCAGCTCAACCTCACTTATATGAGCTTCAAGTGAGAATGGGGGATATTGATTTTGCACTTACAAAAGTGTTGCAGGAATCTGGATAGCTTCACTACACCCCAAGGAACATGTTGATATGTTCACACTTGATTGACACCTTCTGAATTGCTCTGCACGACCTCTCTTGCTTAAGCTCCAAGTTGAAAGTGGATATGGTGATCCTCCACTTTCATAAGTGTTACAGGTGCTTGGATCACTTCTAATGAACCTCCTTTAGATGTTAGAAGGCTTACTTTCAAAGGAAGAGCTTTGGTTTGAAGAAATTGATTCTTCTTGCCAAGGAACCTAAGAAAACAATAAGCAAGAGAGAGAGAAGGAGAAATCAATAATTTTAGTTGCTTTTGTGTCTAATACTGAGGAGAGCACTTCTATTTTTAGGAAAAATGATCAGAGCAGTTGAGGGAGTGAGCTAGCTTAGTGAAGTCACTTTGAGTTACTTGGCCATGAAGGAATTCAAAGAATATCCAAAATGCAATGATGGATTTTTGATACCACTCCCTAGCCCTCGGTTTTGCTTAATCTTAGGGGATAATTCTGTTACAGAAATGTGTTCCAATTGGTTGGGAAGAAGATTCCTTTGGTGATTCACTCATTTGCCATAAATTCCCAAATGTAATCATTACATAATCACATGTCTTTGTTTTTGGGAATATTCTTCAATCCTTATGAAATGATGAAAATGAATATATGGCATCTCTACTGATGTATTAGGTGTCATGTAGAACCATTTAGTTGAATCATTTGCATAAATTGGTAAGATGCACAAATTGGTTATGGCTTGAAACAACTTCAAATGCCCAACTTTGAACATGCATAACTTTCTGCTCAAAATGAATTTGGAGATGGTTGAGCACAATTTGGAAAGCCTTTGGTATATACTTCAACTCATTAGTTTGGTGTTTCTTCAGAATCACTTGGGAAATTTGTGAAAACTGGCCCAGAAGTTGGAAGGAAAAACTAGGTTTTTACACTTAGAAAATTTTCTAAGTTTTGATGAATTTGGCTTCTTGATTCCATAACTCTTAAATGATTGATTTTTTGCCAAAAGTTCCACCTTGAAGAGTTGTTTGTTTTTTCAAGACCTATAACTTTCATGTTGAGAGATTTTTTAGTGTGTAGGAAAAATCTTGAGTTCCCTAAATGCCCTTGAAAACCCTAACTATGACTTTTGTTGACTTTTTGATTCTTGATTGATTTTTCTTGGTCAAATGACTTCAATAATCATATGTTGATGATATTGATATTTAAAAGTCCATGGTTGACCAAATTTCTTAAAAGTCAAAGCCAATCTTGTACAGTTGACTTTTTCCTGATGAAGGGTAATCTTGGATTTTTGTGATGAATCAAGCCCCCCTCCTCAAATGAATGAAGTGAATGGATTTAATTGAAGTATTAGAGGTCTTTGAATCATGGTTTGAGTTGTGGAGCCATGTCTTGATTAAAAGTCAACTGTCTAGAAGAATTAGGTCAAAAACTCTAAATGTGGACCAGATGAAATTAATGACTGTGGATCTTGAATTGAAGTACAAATTCCATTTGATATTGATATAGGTATTATTTAAAGATGATGGGATATCTGAGATCATGTCTTGAAGCTCTGCAAGTATTCCCAAAAGTGATCCCTGACTTCAGTCCTTGATAGGCTCAAAACCCTAGTTTGGTAACCTGGGTAGATCTGGGGCCTGATGCCTGGGGATTGGAGATCATAGGTGGATGGATGAAACATATTGGGCCCTATGATCGTGTTTGAGGATCATGTCGACCATTGATTGAACCTTTCCCTGAATCTCATAGACTGGAAACCCTAATAGAATACCTAGTGAATAGATGATTGCTCTAGGTATCCATACTGATCAAACTGGGAGATTGTGACATGTCAGATGATGTGACATCTTAGGGGGGTCAAAATTAGGGTATGACGGCCCCTGATTCCGGAAATACACATCAGGAAGCACCTTTTTTCCTCAAAATTTGTTTTTTCCAGAGCTTAATATACTGAAGCATTAAAAACTAATGAACATTGGGAAAATTCAAATTAATTTTGTTCAGGAAATTTTTCGTAGATATCTCTACGAAACATTTTAAAAACATAATGTTTCGTATATATACCTACGAAACATTCTGTTATATTTTAAATCAACTACATTTCACTCCAAAACTCCAATTTTTTCCGTGCAACAACAAAATAATACATCAAAATATAATACATCAAGGTAGTGTATTGTAAAGTCAATGGTATATTGTACACCAAAAGAACACATCGTATAACTCATCAAATTAGTGCTATATACATAATCAAAATAAAGTACATAAACATAATAAAAATACATACATAAAAATAATTAACACGATCACTACTATGTATTTCGGACAGCATCCTCATCCACCGCGTCGTTTGTCGGCTACTATGCCTCTACCGTCAAGTGCCTTACCTGTACGGGAACGATGTCTACGGTAACAAACCGTCGTGCAACTCCAGTATACCTCTGCTCTGGTCGCGCAAGCATGCTCAAAGTCTACATTTGCAAATGCCTCAGGGTCATTCCAATAGGAGCGGAGACAGAAGGGAGACGAGGTATCGTCTAACAGTAGTCGAACTACCGCATGATGTAATGCCCTAGACTGCTTTCGGGATGATCGAATGACCCCATAAACCAACACGGGTCTTTTCAGCATGATTTGTCCCCACTCACACACTTTCCAGAAAACTTCCCAGAAGGTCACCCATCCCAAAATTGCTCCAAGTCAAGCATGCTTAACTGTGAAGTTCTTATGGAACGAGCTATCGAAAATAAGATGCATCTTGTTGGTATAGGTAGTATCCATCAATCCTTATAAGCTTTCCCTCAACCATGCAGGAAGCATACCTGCACAGCCTCAGGATCCCTCTCATTCAGATGTGGCGACCACCCTATCCCTCTTTGGCCTCGGGTGTTACACGTGGTGCAACATACCCTCTCCTTCTTTGGCCTCGGGTGTTACATGCCTACCAGCTTCCGCATGGTTTGTTCTCGAACCACATCGTACTGGGAGAAGTCTCGCTTTGATACCATTTGTAACGCCCCAAACTACTTCCGGGATGATCGACTGACCCCACAAACCAAAACGGGTCTTTTCAGCATGCTTTGACCTCGCACACTTTTCGGGAAACTTCCCAGAAGGTCACCCATCCTACCATTGCTCCAAGTCAATCATGTAACACCCCAATTCTACCCCAAAATAAATAGTAAGAAAATATCAGAGTATTTCAAATTTCCAACATCAGGATGTCACATTCGACTTAAACACGTACACACATCACATACAATCATGATATATCAAATCTCAGAGTACCATTTCAGATAAAGAGTCAAATACTCCATTAATATATCAGATCCAACATAATGATCTCAACAATTGCAGCAAATAAATGAATATTCCATAATATTAGAAATAGCATCTTTAACACTTAATGGAAACAACTCCAACAATATCTCAAATACATATAAAATCCAGACAAAACAAAATAACACCATAAGGTATTCGTCCCCCCCCCCCCCCGAGTGCTACGTATCAGAGTGACGACACCTTGACCAACTAAGACAAACGACTAAACATCAGGAGTACCTGCACGTTACCCACGAAAGGCAACACGAGCAGTAAGGGTTAGATACCAAACCATCTTTAAGAATATACAATAAATAATATCTTAGAGATAAGGAAATTATATACGTACTACTTCCAACATCAACACATAATCTCATCAAAATCAACGTTACCACAAAACAACCACATCAACTCAATAATGCAACTCAATCATGCAACCTAATGAAATGAGAATGCATGTGGTACCATTTGGAGTGAAACTCCCAACTTAAACAATGCCATTTAGGCCAACTTGGTAAGCATATAGCTTCAACTTAAACAACGCCGTTAGGCCAACTTATACAATGCCAATTCAGGCCAACTCAGATGTTATGCTATGTACATGCCTTTATGTTCAATTAAGACACATACAAATTAATAACAACCTCATCCACAACTTAAACGCAACAACTTAATCACAACAACGACAACTTCAACGCAACGACAATTTCAACAACACATAATCTCACAAACTACTAAGCAACCATATTTATTCTATTAAGTACATACATTATTAAAAATAGAATTTTCTCTAATTAATATTTAACTAAATGTTAATATTTCCCAAACATGTCAATTCTATTAGAAATTCTATCTAATCCCAAACAATACTACTTTAACCTATAACCACTAACTATTTATTAACCAAAACTCTAATTAAATTATAATAGCCATTAATTAAATAAATAGTTAGAATTATTATTACTAATATTATATGTATCATTAAAGCCACCTAAAGTCAACATGTAGAAACAATATGAAGTACTAAAAGAATGTGGCAAGCATGAAGGATAAAAGTAAAAGGGCACACATCTTTCTTTTCCTTTTAACACTCCACTTAATAGTTGGATAACTTTAAATCTAAAACAAAGAGATATGTGAGGTACACACACATGAAGGTGGGTTGAAATTATTAGTGATATATTTTATACTTGTTCTTGCAGTAGTAGTTCACTAGATAGCAATTCTCTTGTTCACAATAAAAGTAAAATAAAATGTGGCAGCACCACCACCATACTACAAAACATGGAGACACTACACAGAAAAAAACAGGCGCCTAGATTGAAGTGAATAGTGTCTCAATTAATAGAAAGCACTTACTTTATTTTTTATTTATTTATTTCCACCAACACAATGCCAACACCTATCCTATCCTTTACTATTTAATTATATTTCCATATTCTAATTGATTAATAAACTATCTCCTAGTCAATTTCTACACAACTAATAGTATGAAATAATACCCTAAACCCAAAATAAAATTGATCCCATACTCAAATAAATAGTGAGATTTCACACCCTTACCTTGGTTATTTGAAATCTACAAAAATTTTGAGTGAAGAAAGTTGCTCCTAGTCTCCAAGAATAACAAGCTGCGCCTCTTTTCTTCTTCTCCAACCCTAGCTTCACGTTTTGTGTTCCTCTGGTACTGTTCACTTCTTCTTTCTTTCTACTTCTATTCTTTTCGAAAAATATATCATATGTCATTATTTATTCTTGTTGGGCCTAAAGAAATTAACACCCCCTTAACACTACATGTCAACACAAAAGCCCAAACAATTTACTTAAATTCTTAATAAATAATACTCTTCTATTAATAATTCCAATTATTAATAAAATCCGACTTATTTAAAATAATTCCAACTTTTTCCGATAAATTCAAATTTTTAAAAAATATTCTAAAACATTTAATTAAATAAATAATTAAATATTGGGGCGTTACAACTCTCCCCCACTAGAATATTTTCGTCCTCGAAAATGGAAATTTACCTGGTCCAAACAATTCGGGATAGGAGTCTCGCATCTTGCTCTCCAACTCTCAAGTCATGCTCTCTCCAGCAGCTTCTAACCAGACAACTTTCACCAATGCAACTTCTTTTCCTCTAAGAATCTTTGTCTCGCGATCCTCAATTCGCACAGGCATCGTCTCTACCGTGAGATTATCCCGCACTTGCACATCGTCCATCTGAATCCTATGAGACAGATCGGGAACATACTTACGGAGTTGCGACACATGAAACACATCGTGCAAATTAGAAAGATTTGGCGGTAACGCCACTCGGTAAGTAACTTTGCCAACTCAACCAGATATCTGATACGGACCAATAAAACGAGGAGTGAGCTTTTTAGACTTCAGAGCTCGCCCAACACCAGTCATAGGTGTGACTCTCAAAAATACATGATCACCATTTTGAAATTCCAAATCTTTCCTCCTCTTGTCATGGTAACTTTTCTGCCTACTTTGAGAAACTTTCATCTTATCTCGAATAAGCTTCACTTTCTCAGTAGTCTCCCTAACAGTCTCGGGTCCAAGTATCACACTCTCACCCGATTCATGCCAACACAACGGAGTCCTACACCTCCGACCATACAACGCCTCAAAAGGTGTCATCCCAATACTAGAATGGTAACTGTTATTGTAAGTGAACTCAATCAACGGAAGATACGTATCCCACGAACCTCCCTGTTCAAGAACACATGCTCTCAACAAATCCTCCAATGACTGAATAGGCCTTTTGGTTTGACCATCCGTCTGTGGATGATACGCCGTACTCAACCTCAACTTAGAACCCAACGCTTCTTGCAAACTCTTCCAGAAATCGGAAGTAAACCTCGGATCTCTATCTGACATAATACACAAAGGAACACCATGCAGCTTCACAATCACCCTGATATATATCTCTGCTAACTTCGCAATCGAAAATGTGATGTTAATAGGTATAAAGTGTGCCGACTTCGTAAGCCTATCAACAATCACCCAAATTGAATCATGTCCTCTCAAGGTATTAGGTAAACACGTCACAAAGTCCATTGAAATGCTATCCCATTTCCATTCTGGAACTTCTAACGGTTGCATCAACCCTGCAGGCTTCTGATGCTCGATCTTTGACTTCTGGCAAGTCAAACAAGCATACACAAACTGTGCCACATCACATTTCATACCGGGCCACCAAAACAAACTCTTCAAGTCTTGATACATTTTTGTAGCTCCTGGATGGATACTTAAACTACTCCTATGACTCTCTTCAAGAATCGTCTTCTTAATTGCCTCATCATTAGGAATATAAATACGATCTCGAAATCTCAACACACCATTTGTATCCAACTTGAAATCATCACTAACACTTCGATCAGTTCCTACCATCAAATCAACCAACTTCACATCCAACTTTTGAGCCTCTTTGATGCTATCAAGGAAATCATTATTAATCCTCAGCATTCCCAACTTAACACTATGCGGTGTCACTTCACACACCAAACTCAAATCTCGGAATCGCTCAATCAACTCCAACTCTTTAACCATCATAGCCGACATATGTAAAGTTTTTCGACTTAAGGCATCAGCCACAACATTAGCTTTTCCGGGATGATAATTCAAACCGAAATCATAATCTTTCAACAACTCCAACCACCTCCTCTGCCTCATATTCAACTCTTTCTGATCAAAAAGATACTTCAAGCTCTTATGGTCACTAAACACTTCGAATCTAGAACCATAAAGATAATGCCTCCAGATTTTCAATACAAAGACCACAACAGCTAACTCAAGATCATGCGTAGGATAATTCTTCTCATGAATTCTCAATTGTCTAGACGCATAAGCAACAACTTTGTTATTCTGCATAAGCACACCACCAAGACCCATCAGGCAAGCATCACAATACACAACAAAAGGTTCTTCAGGTTTAGGCAATGACAAAACTGGAGCCGACGTCAACCTCTTCTTCAATTCATTGAAACTCTCTTCACATCGGACATCCCACACAAATGCTTTTCCTTTGCAAGTCAACTTAGTCAATGGAAGTGCCAACTTAGAAAATCCTTCGATAAACCGTCTATAGTAACCGGCTAATCCCAAGAAGCTTCTAATCTCGGTAACTGACTTCGGAGTTTCCCATTGCAACACAACATCAACCTTAGAAGGATCCACAGCAATACCACCACCAGAAATGACATGACCAAGGAAACTGACTTCTTGCAACCAGAACTCACACTTTGACAACTTCACATACAACTTCTTCTCTTTTAGAACTTGCAACACAATCTTCAAATGCTCTTTATGCTCTTCTTTAGATTTAGAGTAAATAAGAATGTCATCAATGAATACCACCACAAACCGATCCAAGTAAGTATGAAAAATACGGTTCATGTACTCCATGAATACTCCCGGCACATTAGTAACACCGAAGGGCATCACTGAATACTCGTAATGTCCATACCGAGTCCTGAACGAGGTCTTCTGAATATAATCTTCTTTTACTCTAATCTGGTGATAACCGGACCTCAAGTCAATCTTCGAAAATACACTAGCACCCACCAATTGATCCATCAAGTCATCAATTCTTGGAAGCGGATACTTGTTCTTGATCGTCACTTTATTCAATTTCCGATAATCAACACAAAGTCTCATACTTCCATCTTTCTTCTTTACTAACAACACGGGCGCTCCCCACGGCGATACACTTGGCCTTACGAAATTTTTATCAAGCAACTCTTCTAATTGCTTCTTCAATTCAGACAACTCAGATGCAGACATCATGTACGGTGCCATAGAAACAGGTCTGGTACCTGGTACAAGATCAATCACAAACTCAACTTCTCTTTCTGGAGGTACATCAGGAATTTCATCAGGAAACACATCAGGAAATTCTCGCACCACCTTTAACTCATCAATTCTAACCTGATTCTCAAAAGACAATGACGCCATCAACGAGAACATTTGTGCTTCGTCTTGCATCAATTGCCTCAACTGCCTACCAGATAACAACCCATCGTCTTCTTCTTGAGGAGAAGAAAACTTCAAAGTCTTGCTAAAACAGTTGATATGAACATAGTTATGCTCTAACCAATTCATACCTAAGATTACATTTAATCCAGACAAAGGCAAACAAATCAAATCCACAACAAAGTCTTTGTCAAAAATCGACAAAGGACAACCCAAACAGATAAGAGAAGTAGCCACAGATCCTTTAGCTGGAGTTTCGATTACCATTTCTCTACTCATGGGAGACAACACAAGACCCAACTTAAAAGCACAATCAGTAGCAATAAAACAGTGCGTAGCACCAGTATCAATAATAGTAATTAAAGGGATACCATTAATGAAACATGTACCTCGCACAAGCCGATCCTCGCTGGCTGTAGAAGTACCAGCTAGAGCAAACACTCTCCCTCCAGACTGTGCCCCCTTCTTTGGACATTGGCTACCAATGTGCCCTTCACCACCACAAGCAAAACAAACCATCTCCTTGAACTTGCAATCAGAAATAGCGTGACCCAACTTGCCACACCGGAAATATCTCTTCACATCAGCAGTACAAACAGTGCTCTTATGGCCAGGTTGACCACACTTGAAGCACACAATCCTAGCAGGAGCATCTCCCCCACTAGTCTTACGACCATGAGCAACTCTTTGCTTCCCTTTACCAGCATCATATGGTTTCCCACGGCTTTGTTGATTCTTGCCCCTTCTATCACTAACCATCTTGTGATGAGCATTACTATCTTCCTCAAAGATCCTACAACTGTCAACCAAATCAGAAAACATACAGATCTTTTGGTATCCAACGACTTTCTTGATCTCCGAGCGCAACCCATTCTGAAACTTGATGCACTTAGAAAATTCAGAACCTTCGCCATCAAAGTGAGGATAGAACTTAATCAACTCAGTGAACTTGGCAGCATACTCAGTCACAGACTTGTTCCCTTGCGTCAACTCTAGGAACTCTATCTCTTTCTTACCCCGAACATCTTCAGGATAGTACTTTCTCAGAAATTCCCTATGAAACACATTCCAAGTGACTTCCTCACCTGAAGCCTCCAACCTAGCAAGAGTCTCCAACCACCAATCATCAGCTTCCTTAGCCAGCATATGAGTGTCATATCTAACCTTCTGTGCAGGAGTTCAATCCATAACACAGAATATTCGCTCGAGCTCCTTCAGCCAATCAAGAGCGCCATCAGGGTCATGCGTACCCTTAAACACCGGCGGATTCTCCCTTTGGAAAGTCGCCAAACTACGAGATCCAACATTCTCCTCAGCATTCGGTTGGTTCTGCATAGCCTGAGCCATCGCTTCCAAAGCAGCAGCTATCGCAGCGTCATTCCTTCCAGCCATAGAGTCACTACAACACAAAAACAATCAGCACAAACAACTATACACGATTGTTAGACTACACTACGACTCGACACTTGGTCGGACAAGACCGACCTGCTCTGATACCACTAATGTAACACCCCAATTCTACCCCAAAATAAATAGTAAGAAAATATCAGTGTATTTCAAATTTCCAACATCAGGATGTCACATTCGACTTAAACACGTACACACATCACATACAATCATGATATATCAAATCTCAGAGTACCATTTCAGATAAAGAGTCAAATACTCCATTAATATATCAGATCCAACATAATGATCTCAACAATTGCAGCGGATAAATGAATATTCCGTCATATTAGAAATAGCATCTTTAACACTTAATGGAAACAACTCCAACAATATCTCAAATACATATAAAATCCAGACAAAACAAAATAACAGCATAAGGTATTCGTCCCCCCCCCCCCCCCCCCCCCGAGTGCTACGTATCAGAGTGACGACACCTTGACCAACTAAGACAGACGGCTAAACATCAGGAGTACCTGCACGTTACCCACGAAAGGCAACCCAAGCAGTAAGGGTTAGATACCAAACCATCTATAAGAATATACAATAAATAATATCTTAGAGATAAGGAAATTATATACGTACTACTTCCAACATCAACACATAATCTCATCAAAATCAACGTTACCACAAAACAACCACATCAACTTAATAATGCAACTCAATCTTGCAACTTAATGAAATGAGAATGCATGTGGTACCATTTGGAGTGAAACTCCCAACTTAAACAATGCCATTTAGGCCAACTTGGTAAGCATATAGCTTCAACTTAAACAACGCCGTTAGGCCAACTTATACAATGCCAATTCAGGCCAACTCAGATGTTATGCTATGTACATGCCTTTATGTTCAATTAGGACACACACAAATTAATAAAAACCTCATCCACAACTTAAACGCAGCAACTTAATCACAACAACGACAACTTCAACGCAACGGCAATTTCAACAACACATAATCTCACAAACTACTAAGCAACCATATTTATTCTATTAAGTACGTACATTATTAAAAATAGAACTTTCTCTAATTAATATTTAACTAAATATTAATATTTCCCAAACATGTCATTTCTATTAGAAATTCTATCTAATCCTAAACAATACTACTTTAACCTATAACCACTAACTATTTATTAACCAAAACTCTAATTAAATTATAATAGCCATTAATTAAATAAATAGTTAGAATTATTATTATTAATATTATATGTATCATTAAAGCCACCTAAAGTCAACATGTAGAAAAAACGTGAAGTACTAAAAGAATGTGGCAAGCATGAAGGATAAAAGTAAAAGGGCACACATCTTTCTTTTCCTTTTAACACTCCACTTAATAGTTGGATAACTTTAAATCTAAAACAAAGAGATATGTGAGGTACACACACATGAAGGTGGGTTGAAATTATTTGTGATATATTTTATACTTGTTCTTGCAGTAGTAGTTCACTAGATAGCAATTCTCTTCTTCACAATAAAAGTAAAATAAAACGTGGCAGCACCACCACCACACTACAAAACATGGAGACACTACACAGAAGAAAACAGGCGCCTAGATTGAAGTGAATAGTGTCTCAATTAATAGAAAGCACTTACTTTATTTTTTTTATTTATTTCCACCAACACAATGCCAACACCTATCCTATCCTTTACTATTTAATTATATTTCCAGATTCTAATTGATTAATAAACTATCTCCTAGTCAATTTCTACACAACTAATAGTATGAAATAATACCCTAAACCCAAAATAAAATTCATCCCATACTCAAATAAATAGTGAAATTTCACACCCTTACCTTGGTTATTTGAAATCTACAAAAATTTAGAGTGAAGAAAGTTGCTCCTAGTCTCCAAGAATAACAAGTTGCGCCTCTTTTCTTCTTCTCCAACCCTAGCTTCACGTTTTGTGTTCCTCTGGTACTGTTCACTTCTTCTTTCTTTCTACTTCTATTCTTTTCAAAAAATATATCATATGTCATTATTTATTCTTGTTGGGCCTAAAGAAATTAACACCCCCTCAACACTACATGTCAACACAAAAGCCCAAACAATTTACTTATATCCTTAATAAATAATACTCTTCTATTAATAATTCCAATTATTAATAAAATCCGACTTATTTAAAATAATTCCAACTTTTTCCGATAAATTCAAATTTTTAAAAAAATATTCTAAAACATTTAATTAAATAAATAATTAAATATTGGGGCGTTACTAACTATGGAGTTCTTATGGGACGTGGTACCAAAAAGAAGATTCATCTTGTTGGTATAGGTAGTACCAATCAATCCTTATATGCATTCCTTCAACCATGCAGTCCCTTCCCTGCACAGCCTTAGAATCCCTCTCGTTCCGATGTGGCGATCACCCTTGCCCTATTCGGCCTTAGGTGTTACATGCGGTGCAACCACCCCTTGCTTTCTTCGGCCTCGGGTGTTACATGCCCACTAGCTTCCGCATGGTTCATCCTCAAACCACATCGTACTAGGAGAGGTGTGTCTCTAATACCATTTGTAACGCCTCAGACTGCTTTAGGGATGATCGAATGACCCCAAAAACCAACATGGGTCTTTTCAGCATGATTTGTCCTTACTCACACATTTTATGGGAAACTTCCTAGAAGGTCACCCATCTCATAATTGCTCCAAGTCAAACACGTTTAACTGTGAAGTTCTTATGGAACGGGCTACCGAAAAGAAGATGTATCTTGTTGGTATAGGTAGTACCCATCAATCCTTATAAGCTTTCCTTCAACCATGCAGGAAGCATACTTGCACAGCCTCAGGATCCCTCTCATTCCGATGTGGCGACCACCCTTGCCCTCTTTGGCCTCGCGTGTTACATGTGGTGCAACCAACCCTCGCCTTCTTCGCCCTCGAATGTTACACATGACGCGCTCCGGAAGATAGCGAACAGTGATAATCGAACTATATGCTAACCACCCATAATATAATGTAACGTCATCCCACATAACCATCTCACGGTGAGCAGCTTAATAGTCGTACCAGGTGTCCTCGACAGCCATGCGGTCCAAATAGTATCTGTAAGGATCTGACACCTGGTTTCCTTTGAGGGGGACGGAGGCACGAGCACGTGGCATGGCCTCAATATAACTATCCACCTCTCCCCAACCAATGGTCATAGGAAAGTGTTGTAATATCCAACCCTGAAATGAAAATAAAAAACATGGGGATCAAACATTATCAGAAATATAGAATGAACAAAATTTAAGAAAAAGTAAAAGGATATAAGATTGTTACCACTAAGAGTGAACATCATCCTGCCACAGTCTTTGCCTTCCATAGGCATCCCACTTCGAGTCTCGAGTAGTTGTGTGCCAGTGTTGCCGCTCCCCAATTGTACTAATGGATCTGTGTGGGATCCCAAAAGTACCTCAGGTAAGCGACATCCATGTACATGGAGCTCGTGTCCACAAACAGGTGAGTGCCAATCAAAAATAGAAAGTAACACCTAAGCATTCGTTGTCTGTGTATCTCCACCTCAACTGAGTCGCCAACAGCCTGTTGTGCCGCAAGTAGCTCGTCATCATATCTCCGCGTCAAGAAGGAAAACCTCACATCCTCTGGATCAGCCCCCGAGCTCCTCAATTAGAGCCTCTCTCGCTTCCTCCTTATTCATCCTATCGTGACAAAGGAGGATACCCCGGATAGATATATGCAGTAAGCATGCGATACCGTCACAAGTAATAGTAACCTCACTATGAGGCATATGGAATAAGAACGTCTCTGGGTGCCATCTCTATGTGAATGCCATCAACATCCCGTTGTGCATAGTGGAGTACCCGATCTGGCATAGGACCTTCATCCCAGAAGATGTGAGGATAGCTTGGAACCACGGCTCCGCAGGCTGCTGTAGAGATAAAATCTTTCACCTGTGGTTGTAGAACTTCTGGGAAGCCCTATCGTGAAAATTTCGAAAGAAAACACTGTTAATAATAAGCAAAGTTAAAAATAATAAATTTCCACCGAGGATAACAAAAAAGTAATAAGTCTAAGAAATTTTACCTCTCTGTTCCAGACATGTCTAGTTGTATGATCTGTGTACCTGTCAACAGGGATAAATCTGAAGGACCCCCATGGGTAACCCTCAGGCACCTCAGGCGCATCAGCCTCCTCGTGTAATGGGTCCACCACACCATCAAGGGGTGGCATAGGAGATCCAACATCGACCGAAAGTGGTTCAGGAGGAGCAGAAATATCCCGAAGACGTCTGCGGTGGAGGGCGCCTGTGAAGTACCCTTAACATCATCCAGACGCCTCTAGGAAGAAGAAGTAAAAGTGGAAGGCGCCTGTCCACTATGCGGCAGGTGAGTCTGCGTCGTGGTCCCATCTGTCACCTCTACTGGAACAGAGGTTCCATCTGTTACCTGTGAGACTATCTACATCCGTGCACGTCGCACGAAGGCATGTTTTGCAATCCTCCCAAATATAATTTGGTCTATCTGGTCGGTCATAGTGTCTGTATTGTATTACAAATAAAGTCGAATTAGATACAATTAACTTATAAAAACAAAAGGAAAAACAAAAAAAGCTTCCGTAGACACATCTACGGAAGCACCCGGCATTTTAAAAAATTGGGTTTGTTCCGGAGTTGCATCTACGTAACTACCTGACATTTTATTTGATCAATAGATGCACCTACGGAACATTCTGAAGCTTCAAAACACAACGATGACGTCTATTACTGCTCCAGCCATTGAAAAACCCATTTTTGGTGGCTTGATCATCCGTTTTATACATTTAATAATACCTACATTGTCTTTAAACTATGTTTCTAAAACTATCTAATGATATCTACACCTAAAATTTCATTTAACTCTATTATGGGAAATACTCGAAAATAACTCTAAAACTCGAAAACTTACCGATTGTATTGAGCTTTGAGCAAGTTGGAGTGTGTTGATCGTTGATGTTCCCTATCGAACTCGTAAAAAAACAAAGTTTGGCACAAATTTTTATTTTTGAGGTTTAGAGAGATTGAGAGAGTAGAGTAAATGGAAAAGTATGAGAAAGAGAGAGGAGAAAGTCTGGCGCGAGTTTGACATCAAATTGTTTCGGAGGTGCATATCTGGAAACATTTCGTAGATGCACTTATGGAACAAATGAACTTTGAAAAAAAAGGTGCTTCCTGAGATACACCTCCGGAAGCAGGGGCATTTTTGCCAACGCGCGTGGTGGCTAAGAAGTCCAAAGGGTGGATTAAGAGTTTGCCAAAAAGAAAGAGGTTTTTCTCTCTAGGTTGACCAATGATTTGTGAAAGGATATAAATAGGTGTTGCACCTTCAAATTTTCCCTCGTATATTCAAGACAATTTGTGTCCTCATGCTCAAGTATTTCCCAATTCCCCAAGAGTACTCAGGGTTTTCACCAGATAAAAGCTTCCTGAGCAATTGGACCCGAATTAGGGTTTTGAATTCTTTCAAGGAAATTGAATTTCTAAAGCACAAAGTGGACTTCATGGTATCTCATATGATTCTAAGTATCCTCATACCAAGTTTCAAGCCTTGATTCACAAGATTTCCTAGTCAATTGCTCGGATGATCAACAGTCGACTATGTTGACCTAAAAGTCAATTATGGTCAACATACAATCAAAAGTCAAGATTTTTTGGTCAACATCAATCATTTGAGTCACATTCATCATTTGATCAAGGGTTGATCATGATTCATTAAGAAAAACTCAGAAATCAACAAAAGTCAAAGTTTCTAAATTAGGGTTTTTGAACTAAAAGTCAACTGAACTTTGACCAGCCATAACTTTCACATACTTCATCATAAATTTCCCAACCAAAGCTCATATTGAAGGAAATTCAAATCTCTACAAATTTGTCACACCTAAGACAAAGCCAAAAATTCTTCATTTAAAATATATGGGCCAAAATATTACAATTCATTTCAAAAGTCAACAAAAAGACACTTTTTCTCAAAGAGTGGTGCGTGAACATGGAAGGCTCAATGGAGATGAAACCAAAAGGGTCTTTTAGAGGACATCTTAAGCTTTCTTAAAGGTCCAAGAACACATTTTTTTAGTTAAAATTGAGGGAGCTAAGATTGGTGCAAGTTGACAAATTTTGGAGAAAAAAGCCCGAAACCGTAAGTAATGGAAATTGCATTTTTGAGTAATGGGCCTATTATTCCAAGTCACCCACGTGGATTTGAGATTATCAAGGGCCCGTGAACCATTTTATTCTTATTTTATGGTTTTTATTTATTTTATTTTGAATTTATTCATTTAAAATCAAAATAAAATCATTATTTAATGATAAAATATGGTATGATTATTTCAAAAACTAGGGCAAGAAAAGACTCTTGTTGCAGCCATTATCTACGAATTCCAGGCACATCATCATCATCCTGAGGACACCGGGAATTCATCCTCATCCTTCGTGAAACCCAAAACATCTCGTAATTGTGCCGTTCAGTTGCACCGTTTTGGTAAACGTTCTTGAAATTGATTCTAATTTTCCATTCATTGTTGACATGATTGATGTGTTTGCTTATGTTCAGGACATCCATTAGAACAGGTTAGACGTTTTACATGAGAGCTTTAAGGCTTAAACTGATCAACACCATTGTTAGGGCTCCGGAAATATATTCTTCGAATCTCCATGTACAAGCATTTTCAAGACAAATGGAGCACACCATTGAACTCACAGGGTCTGAATTATAGGGATAAGGTCCTTCTTGTCTATTTATTCGTGATATTTTTGCAGGTTCTAAAATCCAGAATTTGCTACGAAATTACTGTAGCAAAACCCTGGCCAATAGGTAGTTAAATCGTAGTTATTTCTGGGCCATAACTTGAGGAAGATGATGAATAGTATTGGAAGACCTTGGACGACGCGTGTGAGGACGTTACTGGCCAGTCAATGGTCTCGTGTTCCATCTCTACTCCCGATTGGCTGTGCGTGCGACAGCAGGGCCCAGCTGACTCAACCTCCTCCACTAACTTTTGACTATTATATTTATTATTATTATTTCGTTTTGTTTACAACAATTTCAGGTAGCACTGTTGGCTGGGAGTGTGGGCCAATGACCTAGGGTGCATGGTTTCAACACTCACCCTCTACATTTCTTTTTTCTTCAATTTTTTTCTCCTTTCTTCTTCTATTTTCTTAACTATTTCTCTTAATTAAATTTTAACCGCTTAATTAATAATTAACCAATATAATTAGGTTTCAATTAATTAACTTTTTTTCCATTAATTTAATTTAACATAATTAGATTTAGGATTTAATCAATTAGGTATTTGAATTAGTTTTAATCATTTAATTAAAAAAACAATTAGATTTAGGTTGTTCACTTAATTATTTTCTTGACATATTTTTAAATTAGGATTAGCTTAAACCCTTATTTAATGATTTCTTGATTTATTAATTTAATTACTTAATTGGTAATTAATTTATACATTAGGTTAATTTGTACATAATAATTAAATTACTTAATTAACTCAGAATTAGGTAATTACTTAGAACTTAGTAACTAATTAGTACATGACTTAATTCAATTCTAACTTTCACCTAAAAACTCAAACCCTAATTTCTTTTCTCCTTCTAATCTTCATCCATCTCTCGAGTTCTCGTTTTAGTCGCAATATTTATTTGTCTATTATCTACTGCTTTATTTTTAAATATTAGAAATTGATGTATAGGTTGCAAGGATATTTTTGTAATAGCGTATATTTACCTTTCTCGCAGATTTACTTTCCGCACTCCCCAATTTTATTGTAATCCCCCTCCCCGAAGCCTTGTAATAGCGTAGGACTCTACTTTCTGTTTTTGCTTTCCGCGCCTTATAACTGCTTAGATGTATGGCTAATAGGATTGTATGGAAATACTTAAAATCAACGGTTAGCCCACTAACCTCAAGATTAAATAACTAAATCTAACACACTCTTTTTACATGTTCACACACTCACCTTTAGGGTAACCTCTCTTTGTTGCCTTTCGATTATTATGGTCAAGTCCCCCGAGCGTAGGGATATCTTAGCAAATGTCGCCTTCGATTCAAATCATCTAGTCCCTTCGATATAAAGATCATAGTCCCTCGATGACCCTTTCGATGTTGCCTATGAAATATGATCTAGCCCCTCGAGTTGTCTACGATAAAATGATGATAGTCCCTTCGGATTGTTAAGGTATCCTTACATGTTGCCTTATATGACCATTCGATGACCCTTCAATGTCCCTTCACATCCAATGCATAAGACTACCTACCCACAAATGGTATGGATAGTAATATACTCAAGAAAAGCCTTAAAGTATAGGAAAGACCTTACAACTTAGGGTAGGTAACTCTTAAGTGCTTGCTCACAACAAATCAAAGCTTCAAACACTTTTCACACCTCATGTTTTTTAACATTTTTCAAGATAATATACTATGTATATGTTCGTACAAGAACTATTACAAAGTCATTTCTTTTACAAAAATGTTTTTCTAAACACACACTACACTTTCAAACAAATCAAACAAAAACAAGTGAGCTAAGCAATTAAGAGCCCATGGATAACCATGGATACAAAGGATGCTAATACCTCCCCTTTGTATAACCTACCCCCCGAACTCAAAATCTTTAAAAAGGTCTTTCCTGTTCTTTTTGCCTTTCCTAATTGGATAAAATAAAAGTCGGCGGCGACTCTTGCTTACCGCAACATTGTTTTGCGAAATAACAAAACAAAAGTCAGTTCTCACATTGTTTTATAATAGGGTAGGAGTTATTCTTAATCTTCAGACAAACCAACACTCAAAATACCAGTGGATTCAAGTAAAGATTTACATATACAGGGACTTAGGAGTAGGCATGGAAAATAAATTTGCACCCGCCCGACCCCAACCACCCGCGCCCTAAAATGAACGGGGAAAACCTGATATAATTAGGGGCAGGAAGGGGGCGGGGAAACTTGGTTTTTATTTACAGGGGGCGGGGGGTGCTAGTACCCTCCCCAGACCCACTCCTGCCCCCACCCCACCTATTAAATTTAATTTAAATCAAATATTTTTTATAATTTTATTACTCATTTATACTTCTTAATCTTACAATATCATGTTTCTTAGAATTTTTTTTGAAAATAAAATTAAATATAAATGATCAAACATTATCATTATTATTAAAATAATGAATTATTTAGTTTAATTATTGATTTTTACTGTCATTGGAAAACATTTTAAAAACAAAAATGCGATTTAAGCAAGTGGGGGCGGACGCGGGGAAACTTGTTCCTCGTCAGGGGCAGGGGAGGGGGACCAATTTTTAGCCTCGATCGAGTTTGGGTGTGGTTCTAGGTCTGGGAGGCGAGTGAGTCTGCTTAAACCTGCCCCTGCCTGTAGCGGTGAAATTTGGTGAGACTAAAGCCATGGGAAAGACTTAGCTCATTTGTTTTAAATAGAGTCGCCACCGCTCTTTATCGTTTCCAAAAGGAATGGGAGAAAGAGCGAATAAAACGCATAGAAGTTTTTAAAATCAAAACCAATAAACTTATCATAGATTTGGGTAAGGGGGTTTGTTATACAAGGCGAAGGTTTTAAGCACCCCACATATCCACGGTACTCCATGGGAACATCTTTGAAAATGTTATTGTTTTTGTGTACGTGTATTTTGAAAAGCATATGTGAACTTGTTTAAAAAAGAGTGTGGGGATGGGATAAGAAGTTTTTGAAAGTGAGCTCGATAAGACATTGCATCTTAGGCCTACATACCCCTTTAACAATAGGAAAGTCATAGCTTTTGTAGTTCCTTTTAAAAGGAAAATAAAAGGGCCAAAGTGGCCAAAAATCTTTTTGGGTGTGAGCTTTAAAAGGGTTAACCTTTAACAATACTTAACAAGTTTTTAATAAAAAGGGACCAAGCTTTAACAATACAGGGTCAATGGACTAAGAGTAGTTTCATCGGGAATAATTCTTCTCTTAGTACCAAGGTTTTAAAACAAAAAAAGGGTGGTTGAGCTTTAACAATACAAAACCAAAACAAAAGAGACCAAGCTTTAGAAATACAAGGTCAATGGACTAAGAGTATTTTCATCGGGAATAATTCTGCTCTTAGTACCAAGGTTTAAAAATATAAGAGTTTGGTTAGGCTTTAACAATACAAAACCATAAAACAAGTGAAAAGCTTTAACAATACTTTAACACTAAATAAAAGAGATTAGAAAAGAGTTTGAGTACCTTGACAATTTTAGTCAATACCATTCTCATTCCTTTGTATTTTCAACAAACAACTTAAGCAATCAAGCAATGGATACCTCAAGTGTGTGTGTGTGTGACTGATAACATGTGTCACAAAAGACAAACAAGTAAGTATGATAATCATCAATGATAATGAACAAGGATGTTTGTACCTTTGGATGGATTCATATATGAATGAATGATGGATGATGAATATGAAACTCATGTATGTGGGTTAGATAAACAAAGCATATACAAATGATAATACAATAGATAATAAGGGTAAAAACACAATGGTAAAAATCAACAAGTGTGTACAAAGGATAATGGTTAAGATAAACAAATAAGTACAAAACACAAGGATTGAAATCAACAAGGATATGTACAAAGTTAACAAGTTCATGTATGTCATACCCCAAAATTTGCCCATCATATTTTGGCTCACGTGACTCTCAACTGCTCAAGATTGTACGAGAATTGGTCACACTTACTTGTCTCCTAAGCAATCAACCCACAACTAGGGTTTTGTTTCTCTCAAAGTAACATTAGTTTATGACACCTCAAGTGGACTTCATGGCCTATCATATGCTTCAAAGCATCCTCATGCCAAGTTTCAAGCTGTGATTCACAAGCTTGATCAATCAACTTCTCAAATGATCAATAGTCGACTAGTTTGACCTAAAAGTCAACTATGGTCAAATCACAGTCAAAACTCCTGATTTTTGGTCAACATCAACATTTTGAAGTGACATTCATCATTCGATCAAAGGTTGATCATGATTCATCAAGTAAAGCTCAAAAATCATCAAAACTTGAAGTTGCTAAATTAGGGTTTTTTGACCTAAAAGTCAAATGAACTTTGACCAGCCATAACTTTCATATGAAACATCATAAATTACCCAACCAAAAACTATTTAGAAGGAAATTTAATTCTCTACAACTTTGTCTCTCTAAAGCCAAGGCCAAGAATGCTTCATTTGGGAGATATGAGCCAAAATATTACATGTCCTTTTTGAAAGTCAACCAAAAGCAGTTTTTTGTCAAAGCCAATATCATCAATATAAAATATGCAAATGCAAAAAGTGTTCCAAAGTGGCTTATAGAGGACATCTTGGGCTTTCCAAAAAGTCCTAGAACACTTTCATATATCAAAAATTGAGGGAGATATGCTTTGTCAAAGTTGGTCAATTTTTGGTAAAACACATGAAGCAAATAAGGACTAAAATGGATTTTCTTGCAAAGATGCCCAATCTTTTGTGATCCAATCTTGTTCTCCGAGTCATCAAGGAGATCTAATCCCAAATCCACGAATTTATAATAATTATTTGATTTTATATTGAATTTTTATTCATTTAAAAATGATATAAATCAAGTAATTAAGATAATAATCAAATATTTGATTGGAGAGAGCATTCTAACCAAATTCAATCATCAATTAAACAACATATTTGATTTAATTTTGTGGAGCTTGAGATTGGTAAGAGAAGGAACAAATTGGCCAATTTTAGAAAGATTGAAAAATCAAATTTCATCAATTTCCAATATCATGATTCCATGAGGATTTGATTCAGTTTGTTAACCTAAATTGTTATATTATAAGTACATAAGTGGTGCAAACTAAGAGGGGACGAGTTCATAAGGATTGGCAGCCAAGAACACCATAAACAAAACTCTTTTTTTTATTTCATGAAAACTCATACTCGGTTTTGAACTTATAGCCATTCTCAAAGGGTTTTGAGGGTTCCTTCACACTCCCACAAAACTCCTGAAGCGACCCAGATAGTTACCGAGTCATATAGCATCCAGAATCATCATCACTGTTGTCACAGTTTGCACCTTTTTTTTTTCAATTTCGATTTCGATCATATACGCATCATAAATGTTTGATTTATATATTCATGATCGTGATAACCTGTGTGATGTTTCTGGATAGTTTAATTGAGTTTTAGATGCAGGTTTAGTGTTGTGCCATTGTTAGGTTTTCAAACTTCTAATTGGGGCTTTCACGATTAAGGCAAAATTAGGACAAAACAAGGGCACCATCGTGTTCAGGGGATCTAACCCAGTCGATCTGTGGCTTTACTTTTTATTTCTATGGCGTATTTTGTTGTTTTCATGTTGCAGGAGCTATGGAGACGGTTTATTATCCGTAGGTAAAACATAAGCTAAGACGACAGACCAAGGAAAAAGATGATCTTGTGGCGTTTTGTGATTGGTTGATTTCAAATGAAGGGCGCGCGTTTCTTCAGCGATCCTGTGCTCCTCGCTCCCACACGTACGATGCAGCCTTGTTTCCTCAACTGTCAGATCGTTCCCTCTCCTGATCAAACGCACGCAAAGGCGCAAGTCCACCATGGACACTCTTGGATCTGCCACACTGGAACATTTTCGCTAAGTTTTAATTTTTTTTATTTTTTTATTTCTTTGTTTTTCTCTTATTCTTTCTTTTTTTGTTTTTTTTTTGCTTGAGTGTTTTAAATATTTCTTTTTATTATTTTAAAAAAAAGGAAAACTAAAACTTTTTTTTAACAAAAACTATTTTATTATTTTCTTATATAAAAATAATAAACTTTCAATGTTATTAATAAAATTGTTTTTTAATTAATTTAGGTTAATTAGAATAATTAAGTTAATAATTTTAATTAGTTTATTTAATTAGTTAATAATTAGGTAAATAATTTAATTGAATGATTTAATAATTAAATTTAATTAGGTTTTAATAATTAAATTAATTAGGATAACTAAACAAAATTAGGGTTTACCTTTAGGGTTTTGTTTTTAAAAAAACCTTTTTAATTCGCCTTTTCATTTTCCTTTCGATCATACGAGTTTATCCTGTCTTATTTTGTAATTGCCTCTGGTTTGTAATATTTTTAGGTTTTCTTTTATTTTCGTGCCCAATTCTTCCTCTATTATGTAACTGCCCCAAAGCCTTGTAATAGTTGTAGGTTTACAATTTCTGCATTCTTTATTTCTGCCTTTCCCATGGTTTTTTGGTTTGTAATTCCCCCTCCCCGAAGCCTTGTAATAGCGTAGGAACTTTTATTTTTGCTTTTACTTTATATTAATTGCGTGGTTAGTAAAGTAGGGAGTGATAACCTTTAAAATTGAATTTAGCTCGCCTAAATACAATAAATATCTGAATCTAACTCGCATGATTGTTGCACCCACGCACCTTTAGGGTGATCCCTCTTATTAATGCCTTTCGAATAAAATAGTCAAGTCCCTCGGATGTAGGGATACCTTAGCTTGTTGCCTACAAAAAAAATCATCATAAAAAGATCATAGTCCCTTCGAGTTGCCTATGATTAAACATGATCTTGTCCCTCGATGTTGCCTCGATAAATGATGATCATCCCTTCGAATTCTAAGGTATCTTTACTGGTTGCCTAAATGACTATTCTCGTCCTTTCCTAAAGACTTCCTGCCCTTTTCATGGTATGGATAAACTTATGGCAAACGATGACCCTCGATGACCCGATACATCCAATGAAAAGACTACCTACCCTCCTTATGGTATGGATAGCCCTTTCAAACGAAAGACTTAAAGAACAAGAAAGACTAACTTAGGGTAGGTAGCTCTTAACTGCTTGCTAACAATCGATTCAAAATTCAAAATGCTTTTCACACCTCCTTTTCAAAACAATCTCCAAAAGGCTACACTTATTTACAAGTTAAAGTCCTTATTCAAAATATTTTCTAATCACACACTACACTTTTCTTCAAACAATTCAAACAAACAAGTGAGCTAAGAAATTAAGAGTCCATGGATAACCATGGATACAAAGGGTGCTTACACCTTCCCTTTGTATAAGTTACCCCCCAAACTCAAAATCTTTCAAAGGTTTTTCCTGTTCTTTTAGCCTTTCCAATTGGATAAAATAAAAGTCGGTGGCGACTCATGCTATCCGCAACATTTTTAAAAGTCAATTCTCCCACCGTATTACAATGGATAAACAAAGATCAAAATGTTTTTGGATTAGGGATTTTGAAATTAGGGTTTGAAATTAGGGTTTGAAATTAGGGTTTTGAAATTAGGGTTTTGAAATTAGGGTTTTGAAATTAACACCTAAACCTATTTAATTTTAATGATTAAATACCAAATCCTAAAAGAGGATTAGTCTAATGGTATGTTAGGTGTCAAATTGTGTTAATATATAGTGTAGTTTTGAGCACCTTTCGACTATTTTCTCGCATATTCAAGTGATCCCCATTTATTTCGAAGTTAATATTAGTAGTTTAGTTAATTAATCTTTTGTTTTGTGTTAATTTGTTTTCTAGTTGATTTTTCTACAAGTTTTATCTTTTAGGTGGAACTTGAAGCTTGAAAAGTTGAAAGAATCTCAAAGAAGAAAATTCAAAATAAGATTCAAGGGCGCGTCGCACGGGGCTAGTAGGGTGCGTCGCACGGCTTGAGGATATTTTGAGGCATTTTCCAGGGGCTAGCGCGCGTCGCGAGTAAAGGAGGGGGCGTATCGCACTTTAGGGCGGTTTGATCATTTAATGAACCGGCGCGTCGCGGGCTAAAGCGCGCTTAGCGCGCTCGACATAAATTTGTTTTTGTATATATAGTTCAAATCTTTTCTTTTAGAATGTTACACCATTTTGAGAGCCAAGGAACCCTAATCTTACTGTAGTGTAATACGGTGTGTCGCTACCGCGAAAAATGGATCAGAGTCGCCACTAATATATTTATCCCATAAGGGAAATACCAGATAACCTAACTCAGAATAAGAACGAGGTCTTTCGACCAGAGAATAGGGTACGGGAGTCGGTTACGCAAGGGGAAGGTTCTAGCACCCCTCACGCCCATCGTATTCGATGGTATCCACCTATTTTTGTTTCTATCTAAAGGGTGTATCATGTCTAAAACCTAAATGTGGATGAATGCAAAAGAAATACGGGGAAAAGAAAGAATTATTTACAAGTGTGCTCGCTTAGGCCCCGCGACCCAATGCCTACGTATCCTTTTCAGGAATCAGAGCGACTGTAGTTCGGCTCAATAGTTTCTATTTGTTTTGTGTTTTTTTAGTTGAACAGAGGTTAAGGTCGCAATCCACGATGCTCGACCTTTGGAGACTTACACGCCTACTTTTGGAATGGACTTAACTTGTTCTTAAGGAGAAAAGAATCTTGGGTTTGTGTTTTTTATGTAACTACATGATGAACAAAACCCAATACAAGGTTTCGCACCACTTCATTACTTTGTTTTAATTTGAGCCTTTATTAAGTGTTTTAAGTGTTTTTGGTTGGGTATTTTTTAAGGGGATTTACTTTACGATTTGAATCACATAAAAATGTATAATGATCGAGAAACAGATTAGGGAATGAATCCCACTCATTTCTCTCCCATTATATAGTGATCGAGAAACAGATTAGGGAATGAATCCCACTTATTTCTCTCCCACTAAGTGATTGAGAAACAGATTAGGGAATAAATCCCACTCATTTCTCTACCACTTTTAATAAGGTGTGATTCGCATCTCTATTTATTAGTGTTTTAATGTTGAAAAGAAAAAAGGAATGAACAAGGGAGACTAACCTATTTCTCTATCCTAAGTGTTATTCTAATCTAAGTCTAATGTTAACATGGTGACTAAATTCTAAAAAGGAGCATACAAGTGATATCAACAAAATAGGCCAAAATATGGCCAACACCGAAGCAACAAAATCATACAAAAATTATACAAAAATAACATGAAAATAATACAAAAGCATAAGAGAAGCAATTCAAGTATTAGTGCAAAATTAGTCTAAAAAATACTACTATTTTTATGGGTTTTTTATGTGTTAAAGGGAATTCTAATTCAAGCCAAAATTATACTAAAAACCTAAATGCTACTAAACCTAAACTAGTATTTTTATGAACCTTTTTTATGTCTAAAAATATTCATTAAAAGTCTAAAAATTAGTATAAGAAAACATGATTTTTATTGGATTCTATTATGAAAGGAAAACTAATCCTAACAAGAAATTACATGGGCTCAGGGGGTGTAAAGACTGAAGTATTGTGGTGAATAGCAAAGCGCAGGCCCAGCAGAATAGCCCAAGGTGTTTTTTTTGTTTGTTCTTCAGCACGCCAAAAATGGTATGCGTGGGCCTTCTTCTTCACCGAGAAACGGCGGCGGCGAACTCCTTCCCCATCTCCGACGAAATGACGCCACGCGCCACCGCGATTCAAGAACAGATTGATTCCGTACCTCTCATCGCTCATCTCTCGCTCTCAGTTCTTTCCTCCTCTTCTCACTTTCTTCATTTGCGATTTGAACACTGATCATTGATGGAGGCGTGTTGTTGTTATAGATGAAGATGCGGCGTTAGGAGATTATTGATGATGCGCAGAGTTGTTGCAGAATCAACGATACCAAGTGAAGACGTGAATCGTGATAATAATTGATGGGGTGATTGATTCTTGGCGCGGAATCGAAGATGTGAAAGAGTTCTGCTGAAGATTGTTGCTTCAATGGTGCTTAAGAAAGAGCGGAGAAGAAGATTGGCAGAGAATCGAAGGTGGTGATTTTGTAGAATATGGAGATGATGATGAATTCAGAGAGAGCATTGAGGGTGAAGAAAATTGAAGAGTGGAGTTGAGAAGGAAGAACAGATGAAGGTGAGTTTGTTACAGGTTCTCTGATTTCTGTTATACGATTTCTCCTCTTTTCTGTTACGTGATTTTCTGATCAATTTTTCTTGTTGAATGTGAATTATGTTGAATTGTTTTGAAGGTGTGAAGGAGATTGAAGATGATGATGAATGGTTGGAGTGTGTTTCAATGGAGGAGAAGAAGTATTGAAGATGAAGAATGGGAGTGAAGTGAAGATGGTGATGAAGTGAAAAGATGAATGGTGAAATGGCGTCGAGGTTTGAATTATGGAGGGAAGGGAGATTATATAGAGTGTAGGCTCGGGTGCTGACTAGGATAGGAGAAAACTGAATTAGTTAGAGGTTTGGAAGTTGGTTAATTCTGTTGGAACTCTGTTATGAGAAGTTAAGTTGGTTAGCTCAGAACTCAGTTAGTTGAAAGTTTGTTAGTTATAAAATCGGTTAGGACTGTTAGGATAGTTATAATATGGTTAGAAATTCTGTTATAAACTGATTTTCTGTTAAGAGTTAGTTAGAGATATGTTTTTCTGTTAGGGAAATTCTGTTGGGCAGTTGTTTGGAATGGAATTATGTTATATATAAGTTAGGTTTGGTTAGAAAGTGGTTACTGGTAGTTAGAGATGCTGAGTTATGAATTTGTATGTATGTAGGAATGTGAGTTTGGCTTGGCAGATGCACATGTATCGTCGTTTTAGTAAGCAATGGAGGGACCTATTTTGAATTGTTTGAGAATGTAATTTTATGGACTGTGTTCAAAGTGTGAGTCTGCAGCTGTTATGAATATGAACTTTGGTTTTTTCTCTTCTTTTTCTGAGTGTCCCTTTAACTGATACATTGCCTGTTTTTATATTCTGATGCAGGGCATTTATCTTGGATGAATTTTGAGCATTAGAAGCTACAAGGCTTGAAGCTTGAAGTTTGAAGATGTATGATGTAAGTATCAGATATGCCTAAGAGGGGATGGTGAATTAGGTTTTCAAAAATTAATTGGTTTAATGAGAATACTTCTAACAATTTTTGGTTAAGTGTTTGAAGGTTTTGGATGGTTCTTATCTTTTTCTTGGCAATGGTTCTTATCAGATATGCCTAAGAGTATTGTTTATACCTTTGACGCTTTAGCTCGATTCTTGAATCTTCACAATTTCTTAAGATTTCGAAATGATGTGTTTTTGCTTAATACTTGAAATACTTTTTGCACATCCTTTATGAAAGCTTGATGTCCATATTGTCTTCATCAAAACCAACTATGCTTGAGAAGCTTGCAATTACATTCTCCCCCTTTTTAATGATGACACCCAAGTCTTGAAATGTTTTTTGAAAAAGTTGTTTTGTGCTTTGAAAATATGTTGAATAATGCAAGGCTCCCCCTATGTTAGTGACTCCCCCTAAATCCATGATTTCTTTGATTTATGGCGATGAGTTCATTTGATGTTATGGCCTGCATTTCTCTTTTAAAACAAAATAACAACAAAGCACATGCATATTTCTTCTCCCCCTTTGTTATTATCAAAAAGGATGGGGAAAAAGATAGAATATATATGAAACATAAACATAGCACAATTTGAAACAACATAATCATAACACATAATAAACGATACGATACGTAGTTTTTTTTTTTACGGTTACAACACAAAACATAAATAAATAATCCTAAACATCACAAAACATAAATTGAACAATGTCTAGAAAGCATGAATAAAAACGAACAATAAAACATAACATAGAAATAAAGAGCACATAATTTAATCACTTTCATTCATTTGCTCTTCATCATCATCATTCTCTTGTTCATCTTCTTCTTCACTTCCCTCTTCTTCTTGATAATGAGCCAAGATGCGCCGTTGAGTGCGTTGAATTTCGCGCATTTGTCTCCTCATAAGATTATGCTCATAGTTGCTTTCCCGCTTGTTGTTATCAATGGAGGTTTGAATGGAGCAAAGCTTGTTGAACATCATCTCCATTGTATAGCCACCTTCGGGAGGTTGAGGAATTTGTGGCACGATTGGCTCAAGGTCAACTTTGTAGAAGAATCTACCTTCACGATCCGTAACAATTTCGGTATTCTTAAGAGCGGTTGCGGTGGTGATAGCACACTCTTGTTCATCCATAGTCTTCTTCGGTTCCCTTTGGAGGAGGACACCGACATTCCAAACAATGTGAGAAATTGCCCTTGCATATGGCAAGCCTCCTTTAAGTGAATCCATAAGTTGCATGTGGCGCATAATTGAAAGAGCCCAATTTACTTCAATGCCACGTCTTAGAGCAACCAAGACCATTAATTCGAACTCATTGATCTTTGAATGGTTAGAATTCTTTGGAAACAAAACATAAGCAATGATAAGATGGAGCATCCTATCACTTACCGATAGACTTGAACCGAACATATTGAACTTGTTAGCAAGTTGTTGGTGAACCAAATCACGTTGAGTAGGTCGGCACATATCAACAAAAGTATCAATCATGCTATATGGTAGCCATTCTTCCGGAATGTTACCTTGAAGGAGCACTAAACCTGTAGATGGAATTCCTAACACTTTTCTGAATTCCTCAACATCTAAACATATTTCTTTTCTTGAAACTTCAGACAACAAAGTGAAATCACCAAAATCATCGGTCACTATCTTAAGGTTATCGTAAAATTCTCTAACCAAATCCGGGTAATAATCACCATGGTCAAGCACAAAATTAGCTACCCATGCATTAGCTAGCCTAGCAGGAAAATTGAAGTTGTGATTAGGAAAGTCAGGGAGATTACCGTACTTTGCCTGAAGGAGATTCTGACTACGAGTGTTGAATGTGAGTCTCCGACTCTTGACAGTTGGATGGATCTCTTGAGGCTCTTCACTTGATTCACCAACTTTGTTCTTCCCCTTAGCATTTCTTGTAGCTCTTGGTGCCATGGTTGAGAGGGATTGAGAGTTAGGGTTTGATTTGGGATATATGGATTTTGAGAGTGGAAGATGATTTGAGTGAGATATGTGAAAGAGAGGAGGATTATATAGAGTTTTGAGGTAGTGGGTAATTTAATTTTGAGAGTTATGGTGAGATAATGGAGTTTTAATTGAGTTTGACAATGGAGGTGGAAGGTTTTGGAGAAGATGAAGATGAATGTTGAATGAGAGTGAATGTGAGTAAATGAGTGTAATTGTGTGGTGTTAAGAGATATAGTATGTATTGAATAAAAATAAGATAAATAAAATAAAATAACAAAACAATGCTAGACACACATCTTGTTTTCGTAACAGCCAAAAGATAAAAGAAAATCTGAAAAATCTTCGTGGGAACTGGTTCGTCCCACATGGGAACCGGTTCCTAAGACACACAAAAACTTCGCCTCTGGATTTTACTATGGGGAACCGGTTCGTCCCTACATGGGAACCGGTTCCTGGACAGAAAAAGTCCAAAAACTTTAATTTTATGAAATAGAAAGCATATATATCATACATAAACATCAAGATATAATGTATAAACATTTATAAAGCACCTTTTGACACATAAAATGTTAGACATGTGTACCTTCGATTTATGATAATGAAGAACATATTTAAACATCCCCTTCATCTAAAATTCCAAGCTCTCGTCGAATTTTGTAAAACGATTCTTTTGGGAGAGGCTTGGTGAAGATATCTGCAAGTTGATTATGAGTATCTACAAAAGTGACTTCAACATCTCCTTTAAGCACAAGATCGTGAAGAAATAGATGTCGAATGTCTATGTTTGGTTCTTGAATGCGTGACCGGATTCTTTGTAATATTAATTGCACTTGTGTTGTCGCATCGAAGAGGAATGCACCCGAGATCAAGTCCGTAGTTACGAAGTTGTTGCTTAAGCCAAAGAATTTGTGCACAACAACTACCCGCTGCTATGTGTTCTGCTTCGACCGTGCTAAGAACAACACATGCTTGCTTTTTACAAGCCCATGATACTAATGCATTTCCAAGAATGTGACAAGTACCACTTGTGCTTTTACGATAAGTTTTACAACCTGCATAATCCGCGTCAGAAAAACCAATTAAATTGCAAACACTACTTTTAGGATACCATAGACCAACGTTGGTTGTTCCTTTGAGATACTTCATGATCCTTTTAACTGCCATAAGATGTGATTCCTTTGGATTTGCTTGAAAGCGAGCACAAAGACAAACACTAAACATTATGTCAGGACGACTTTCCGTCAAATATAATAAAGAGCCAATCATACCTCGATACTTAGTAATATCAATTGGAGTACCGGATTCATTTTGATCAACATATGTATCGGAGCCCATTAGAGTATTCATTGCTTTACAATTATCCATATCAAACTTCTTCAATAATTCTTTACAATATTTGGATTGATTGATAAAGATTCCATCTTTGAGTTGCTTAATTTGTAGTCCAAGAAAGTAGTTCTTCTTTCCCATCATAGACATCTCGAATTCTCCTTGCATCATCAATGAGAATTCCTCACACATTTCTTTGTTAGTCGATCCAAAAATGATATCATCAACATAGACTTGAACCAATAAAGTGTTACTTTTGATTTTCTTAATGAACAAAGTTTTATCAACCTTACCCTTTTTAAAACCCTTTTCACACAAAAAAATGCTAAGTCTATCATACCATGCTCTTGGTGCTTGCTTTAAGCCATAAAGAGCCATTCTCAACTTAAAGACATGTGTAGGATTCTTGAAGTCTTCAAATCCCAGGGGTTGTTTGACATAGACTTCTTCATTGATGTAGCCATTCAAGAATGCGCTCTTGACGTCCATTTGATAAAGCAAAAAATTTAATGAACATGCATAAGCAAGTAAGAGGCGAATAGCTTCTAACCTTGCAACCTGAGCAAAAGTTTCTTCAAAGTGGATTCCTTCTTCTTGATTGTAACCTTGGGCCACCAATCTTGCTTTATTTCGAACAATTATACCATTCTCATCAAGTTTGTTCTTAAACACCCATCGGGTACCTATGATGTGTTTATTACTTGGTCTAGGAACAAGCTCCCAAACTTGATTTCTCTCGAATTGATTTAATTCTTCTTGCATTGCATTTATCCATTGATCGTCTCTAAGGCTTCATCAACTTTGGAAGGTTCAATTTGAGAAACAAAAGCCATGTGTAAGCAAGCATCTTTGAGATTTAATCTTGTTGCAACTCCTTGGCTAATATTGTCATACCCCAAATTTGTCCTACCCTTTAATTTCTAACTGGCTTTAGACTCGTGTTTCATCTGCATACCTCCACTAGGTCATTTAACACATCATGCATCATTAATCAATAAACATGGCAAGGGATCGAGTTTGTATATGGAGCTGAGGTTTCACGTTGTTTGAAATTCATACCTTGTACAAGCTTGTTTCTATTGAGGTTTTCAATTGGTCATGGATTGAGGTTCATTTCACTATGCTTGTGTCAATTGGTGGATTTTCAGGGTTATTCCTATGATCATTCGAAGTTTTTCATCCGATTATTTGGAATACAAGCTATTCGGTTGAGGCTTCGTTAAAAGGGTGTGGATTCATTCATTTAAAGGTTTGTATTGGGCCACTTTCAATTGTTAAAGACATTTGGCAAAATTTCAACTGAGTCAAAGTCAACCATAGACACTCAACTTTGTTCCTAAAATCTATAATGAATCATCTTGGGCTTTTGTTTTATGATGCTTGTTCAAGTTGCAAATTGAAAGAAACATATGAAGACTCATTTGAAGATTTAGGAGGGGAATGCAATTTTGAATTCAAAGTTAAAGCTTGTCATATGTTGCTTCAAAATCAATACAGGGTCCGTTTCAATACAAGGTCATCAAATGAAAATGGAGGATCTACAAGAAAATGTACAAAATAGGAACAGTTGACTTTTTACCAGAACCTTTCACCTTTGATCAAAGACTTGGGTTACAATTCAAAGCAAATGAAAAGGAAGAGAATAATAGTTACATTCATTTGAAAGGAAAAGAACTTCATTACAATGTTCATCCATTACCATGTCCATAATAATCCATTACAAAAGAGTTTACAACAAAAAGGAGTACATTCATCACACTCCATCAATATTCACTTGAATTCTCATCCACTATTCTATCAACATTACAACATCATCACTACAAGTACACCAAAACCATGTACATAAAAACCTAAGACTAGTCCTATTTCCCATTCATAATCTTCCTTCCACCTTGATGCAATCGCTGTGTTGAACTCAAGTCCAAATTCTACCCCTTTGCCAGACTGTATACTCCATAGACCTGTCATAAGTCCATCATTTAACACATAGCCAGCAGCCCTGCAACAATCAGCCCTACACATTACATAAACCATATATTCCCTTAACTATTCTATTACTATCAACGCGCAGTGATGCATTCAGCATTCCAAAATAGTCCCTGGCAGCCATTCAAACATAAACCATAACATAAACTGATTCAACTAACTGTTAACACCCAGCTTCTAACTTCAACACATCACAAAACCACACACATGCACATCAGTATGTACTGCATTCATTTCAATCACCCACAAACTCATACATACACACATACAAATAACCTATCAAACATAACAACGAATTCTAAACCACAACATCAATTCATACAGCCACACATAACCAACACTACATGAACAAAACCAGTACTAATTTCCAAATTCACAATACCGACACGTCCCTAACAGAACTACCAAAAACAGAAATAAATCCAACCCTCCGCCACTGACTTGTTCTGAACCATTGCTATAGTTGATTGTGTCCAAGCTCCCATCTTAGAACCAAACTTCTTCCAAGCCATACCTGTAAGCCAACACAAAAATACATAGTTCACATTAGTTCATGACCATGCATCTAACTTTTAACTAACAAAACCAGTCCCTAACTAGTACATAAACAAACCAAAATCCACACCAAACATGTTAACAAAATTACCGCAAAAAGCCAAGCATTGCACTTCATCACCAAAACCTCGCACTAACAGAGTTCAGCCAGCATATAATCAAAATAAAACACTCACGCTACTTCTGAACCTGCCTCAAAAATCCAAATAGTTAAACCCTGCACCTATGTCAATATCTCACGTTCCTTTTGCATCCAAGTAAACCGATTCAAACCAATACTGTATCCTGCATCAGAAAAAGAAGGGATTCACGGTTCAGCTGGGCATTTGGCAAGAGAAAAAATCACTTATAAACCGAAACAGGTCCAGCATCCAAACCTGTGCATTCACTTCAAGCAAGTACCTCAGTCACACTGCACACAAGAGGAAACAGAGTTATCGAACCCGCTGCAACAGTCCTATCAACATGATCTCGGGCAATCAATACAGAAAAACAAACGATACTAACAGTTGTAGTACAAGTGTGAAGTCCCATCAGAATTTTCATAACAAAAGTCAAAGCGGAGGTGACAAACGCAAAGCAAACCGGCAAGTGAAGCAGCATTCACAAGGCATATCCAGTTTCTCTAGATCAAGCCAACTGTTACCAACTAACTAACAGATTCAGTTTCACTCTAACTAACTATTAACAAAAAATAGAAAGTTACTAACAGTTTCTACACAGCTCACTAATTCACTAACCAATTCAAAAAACTAACATAACAGAAGTTATAACTAACCTTGAAACACTCCTAACAGAAATAATAAACTTCAAAACAGTTTTCATAACAGAAAAACCAACTCCTAACTGATTCAATCCAAGCCCTCCAATCTCCTAACTAACTCTTCAATCCAAGGGCTCAGAATCACTCCCCTGTAACTACCCCCAAACCTCTTCAACAAACTCAAAACCTCACTCCAGACCAAGCTCTATCCGAACCTCACTCTCTCAACCTCTATATAATCTCCCTTCCCTCCATAATTCAAACACACGCATCCATCTTCAACATCCTCCACCATTTTCACTCTTCATCACTCTCACATCCTCTTCTCATCCATCTTCATCTTCTCCACGCCGCTCTCACACTTCACTCATCATCACCTCCTTCTCTCTGCACTCTCTTCCCCTCTCAGATTTCACTCTCTCTCTGCAACAAAACCTCCTTCACCCTCCCTCTCACAAAAGCTCCTTCGACATACCTCTCAGAGCTTCGCACCGAAACTCCGACGAGGTAGAGCTAGACCTCACTCATAGCCTTCATCGAATCTCTCTGCGCTCAACAATTCATCGGCAATAACGGCACACGCACTCACGGAGAAAAACGCAGAAAATAAAACAGAAAGAAGAAGAAGAAGAGCAAATCAAGAATTTCAGAGTAGAAGAAGAAGAGCCGGTGACAATGACTCATACCTGAGATTCTTTTCTTTGGAATTTCGCGTGATACCATCTGAATCGAAGAAGCACCGGCAGTTTCCAATCGAGAGATTCGTTTGAGTGAGAAAGAAGATGAGTTAATCATAGACCGGGGAAAGAAACGGAAGGAGGATTAGCTTCATGTCGGAGGATGATTCGAACGGAGACGAAGAGGTTTGATCGGATTTTGCTCCGCCGTGTACGCGTCGGGAGAGGCGGAGAACGTTTCAATCGGAGGAGCTGAAGCATCACATTTGGTTTGACCTAATCCCCTTTCACGTTTTTGCTATTTCTTTATTTTATTTCCTTTTCTTCTTTCTTTATTTTCAATTTTTGTTAATAAGATCTGAATAAAAAAAACTGATAGTGGATCAAGCATTGGGCCACGAAATGCTCATCACACCTTGTAGAAGCCCATCACGTTCCCCATTTTTTGGTATCCATGACAAAAGCTGAAACAAAAAAAACTGTTGGGCCTCTGTATAGGGCCAGCGCCCAGAACCGCTGTATGCACCATCATTGTGATTTCACGCCTCCCTGCTTCACACTCAATTGATTGATTTTAGGCTTTTTTTTTACTTAGTCCTTTTTATTATTTTTAGGTAATAACAACATTTAGAATCATAATTTTGTTAGATTTTTAGGTAATAAGAATGACATAGAAGACAATAAAATTGTTAGTTTTAGGGTCAATAGATTTTTAACATAGTTAAGCTTGAATTAGATTTCCCTTATTAACAAAATGCCATAAAAATAATAGTATTTTCTAGTTTAATTTTGTATTAATGCTTGAACCGTTCTGTACTATTTCATGTTATTTTTGTATGTCGCTTGTGCGATTTTATTGCTCTTATTCTTGGCCTTATTTTAGGCCTATTTTTGTTAAGTACCTTTTCATTACTCCTTTTAGGATTTAGTCACCGTGTTAACATTAGGATTTAGACTTGTATAGACAATTTAGACTAGAATTTGGATATAGTTCCCTTTCTCATTTCCTTTTCTTTTCAACTTTTAAAATACTTAATAAAAACCTGACAAAGATCATACTGTCACACTTCTGATATATGGTGGGAAAGAAATGATTGGGGCGTAGGCCCCGATGTACGTTCTTCCCCACGTAGTAGAAAAGAAATGATTGGGGTGTAGGCCCCGATGTACGTTCTTTTCTACTAAACGGAAAGAAATGATTGGAATGTAGATTTCGATGTATTTCTTATCCGTCATTTAGAGAATCGATTGTGGTGTAGATCTCGATGTGCATTCTCTAAATATTCAAAAAACAAACAAAGTTCTTTTGGTATGATCTAAGTCACAAAATTAAATCCCCTTAAAAATCACCAACCAAAAATACTTCAAAAAAAACCTAATGAATGGTCAGACTTAAAACGAAGTAAGGAAGTGATGCGAAGCCTTGTAGTGGGTTCTCGTCATCGTGGAATTACCCTAAAAGACACAAACCAATCTCTCTTTTTCTTTTTTCTAAGGGCACCGTTATTTCCGCTCGTACGCATCGTAGGCGATCCCTTATGCAAGAGCGCGAACGTTAACTCCGCCCAACTAAAAAACACAAAAACAAACAGAAAATCGTGAGCCGAACTACGGCGCTCTGATTCCTGAAAAGGATACGTAGGCATCAAGTTGCGGGGCTTGAACGAGCATACTTGTAAATATTCCTTCTTTTCCCCGTATTTCTTTTGCATTCATTCGCATATAGACATAGACATAGTACACACCCTTTAGATAGAAACAAACATAGGTGGATACCATCGAGTACGATGGGCGTGAGGGGTGCTAATACCTTCCCCTCGCGTAACCGACTTCCGTACCTTGATTCTCTGGTCGTAAGACCCTGTTCCTTCCTTTGTTAGGTTTTCTGATATTCCTTTCCCTTATGGGATAAATATATTGGTGGCGACTCTGTTCATTTTTCGCGAGCGTGCGACAAATATCACCAATAACTTTATCAATAGGATGATCTCTATGAGTTCTCCATTCTTTTGGTAGATCATTGGTGTTTGATTCTTGTTGTACACTTTCTTGTTGAACACTTTCTTGTTGAACTTCCGGTGCCTTCACAATTGTATCATTTGAAAGTTCTTCCGGGGGTAAATCTAAAGGATCACCATCATCTCAAACAACTATTTCCTCCTTAGAGGTGTTAGTCTCATCAAAAGATACATGCATGGATTCTTCAATAGTTAAAGTTCTTTTATTATAAATTCTATATGCTTTACCAGAAAGAGAATAACCAAGAAATATACCTTTTGTCGGATTTCTCATCAAACTTACCAAGATTGTCTTTGTCATTGTTGAGAACAAAGCACTTGCATCCAAAAATGTGAAAGTGAGCAATGTTTGGCTTTCTTCCTTTGAAGAGTTCATATGGAGTCTTCTTTAAGATAGGTCTAATGATTACTCGATTTCCAACATAACATGCCGTACTAACCGCATCCGCCCAAAAGTATTTAGGAAGATTTGCATCACTAAGCATTGTTCTTGCAAGTTCCACTACAAACCTATTTTTCCTTTCAACTACTCCATTTTGTTGTGGAGTTCTTGGTGCTGAAAAATTATGAGAGATACCATGTTCTTCACAAAATTCTTCAAATGATGCATTTTGAAATTCTCCACCATGATCACTTCTTATGGATACAATCTTTAATGACTTCTCATTTTGGATTTGTTTTGCATACTTCTTAAAGGCTTTAAAAGCATCACTTTTCTGCACAAGAAACAAAGTCCAAGAATATCTAGAATAATCATCAACAATAACTAAAGCGTATACATTACCTCCGAAGCTTCTTGTCCTTGATGGACCAAATAAATCCATATGCAATAATTGAAGTGGTCTTGTTGTAGTCACCACATTCTTTGGTTTGAAAGATGATTTGGTTTGCTTTCCCTTTTGACATGCATCACATAATTTATCTTTGACAAACTTTATCTTAGGTAAGCCAATAACAAGATCATGTTTGGTTAACTTATTTAAATGATCCATATGAATATGGGCTGCTCTTTTATGCCATAACCATGATTCATTATTGTTTACCAAAAGACATTTTACTTTCAAAGATAAATCATTTAAAGAAATCATAAAAATGTTATTAATTCTTGTACCTTTGAGTTTTACCTCATTGGTGACTTCATCGATGATCAAGCATTCCTCCTTAGTGAATTTGATCTTGAAGCCTTTGTCACAAAGTTGGCTAATGTTAAGAAGATTATGCTTTAGTCCTTCAATATAAAGAACATCTTCAATGGATGTGAAAGGTGGTGCACCAACTTTGCCTTTGCCGAGAATTCTTTCCTTATTGTTGTCTCCATAAGTGACAAAACCCTTGGCCTTTAACCTTAGATCTGAAAATTGGTTTAGGTCTCCCGTCATATGCTTTGAACAACCACTATCTAGATACCATAGGTTTGAAGTGGTCTTCAAGCATGCCTACAAAACAAATTAAGTTTTGTTAGGTACCCAAGTGGCTTTGGGTCCATCATAGTTAGTTCCTTTCTTCACCCATACATAATGTCCACTAGGTACACTAAACTTTCTTACATAACAAGCATTGGGTGTGTGACCAATAATACCACAATAAAAACAAGTAGGTTCAAAGTTACTTCTATATCTAGAAGGATAAGATTTCTTCTTAACGAAATTCTTCCTTTTAGGATAATGTTGCATTACTTTAGGCTTGTTCACTTTCTCTGGAATTGGTTGGTTACTAGCTTTGACAAAGATAGTCTTGTTGGAACTTGGTTTATCAAATTTAGAAAAGCCAAGTCCGCTTTTATCATTGGAGTATCTTTGTGTGCTAAGAACATTTTCCAATCCAATTTGCCCCTTTTCATATCTTTCTAAAACACGTTTTAATTGGACAACTTGGAAGGAAAGTGATTCACAATTCTTGCATGCAACATTATCTTCTTGAACACTAATCATTTTTTCTTTTTCATCTTTATGTTCTTCTTCAATTATTTTAACCTTCTCTTCTAAAGATGATATTATTTTCTTTTGAGATGAAATAGTTTTATAGAGAATTTTGCACTCTTTTAATAATTCATCTATTGCACCTTGTGCACCATTATCAAAAAGAGAATCATCATAAATAACCTTTCCTTCTTCATCGTCTGAGTGGTGTGATGCCATTAGTGCTAGGTTTGCACTTTCGTCACTATCGGAGTCCGATGAGGAACTTACTTCATTATCTTCCCATGCTATGTAGGCCTTTTTATTTTTGAACTCCTTTTTGCCTTTGAATCCATTTTTCTTCGAAAGTTTTGGACATTCCGGCTTTATGTGTCCTTGTTTCCCACATTCATAGCATGTAACTTCTTGTGATGAAGTGGATGCTTCTTTATCCTTATGCTTTGAGAACTTCTTTTTTTTGACATAGTTAGCATTATCAATATTATTTTTATGACATAAAAATTTGCCTAACCTTTTTACAAGAAGCAAGAAGTTTTCATCTTCATCCGATGAATCTTTCATTTGACTTTCTTTTGAATCTACCTTTAATGCAATGCCTTTGGATTTCTTCTTTAAGTTCTCATGTTTTTCCAATCTTCCAAGTTCCGTCTCATATTCTTGAAGCTTTCCAAATAATGTTGCGGAAGTCAATTTTGACAGATTTTTCTTTTCGGATATCACCGTCACTTTTGGTTGCCACTCCCTTGTCAAAGATCTGAGCACCTTAAGATTGAGTTCTTCGGTAGTAAGGGTCTTACCAAGTGCCTTCAAGTGATTTGTCAAATGTACAAATCGTTTTTGCAAATCAAGAATAGTTTCTCCGGGCTTCATTCTGAACAGTTCGTACTCTTGACTTAGAGTATTCAATCTTGATCTTTTAACTTCAGTGGTACCTTCATGAGTTTCTACAAGAGTATCCCATATTTCCTTTGTTGTTGTACATGCCGATACTCGGAAAAATTCATCCATACTAAGAGCACTTTGAAGAAGGTTGATCGCCTTTTTGTCAGCAAGAACCCTCCTTCTATCATTATCATCCCATGACGCTTTAGGTTTCTCCGATCCAACACCATTAACGACCGTTATAGGGACACGAGGACCTTGTAGGACAGCCTCCCAAACTTCTTCTCCTTGTGCTTCTAAATGAGCCTTCATTCGGATTTTCCAAAAGTCAAAATATTCACCCCAAAACAATGGAGGCTTGTTGTTAGAACCACCATCTTTGAAAACCGGATTTGCGGAAGCCATTCTAGATCTTTAGGAACAAGATACCTATAACTTGCTCTGATGCCAAATGTAAGTATCAGATATGCCTAAGAGGGGATGGTGAATTAGGTTTTCAAAAATTAATTGGTTTAATGAGAATACTTCTAACAATTTTTGGTTAAGTGTTTGAAGGTTTTGGATGGTTCTTATCTTTTTCTTGGTAATGGTGATGAAAGCGGTAAAAGCGGAAAGATAAAGAACACAACGATATATACTGGTTCCCCTCACAATCTGAGAGTACTCCAGTCCCCTTTCAAACACGAAAGAGATTTCACTATAGTTAGAATGATTGTACAAGCCTATGCCTACTATCTAACCTATAGGGTGATCAAAGGTTCTTAACACCTTTAAGATCAATCAACACTAATGTGAATGAAGAACAATCCTCTTCAAACACACCACTTACTTCCAACAATCCTGGATAGTAAGGAAAAATATTCTTTGAATTTATACAAGAGTTTTTAGATGAAGTATGGAGAGCAATATCAATCTTGGATTGATCTTCTTCTTCAAGTAAACAATTCTCAAAATGAATATAAGTGTTCACAATGTATGCATGAAACTTTGAATGATTTCTCAATGAAAATGTGTATAAAAAGTTTCACTAGAAAATTCTGATTTGATGAACACTTGAAAATATTGAAAGATGGAGAATTTAAAGTTTATGAATTGTTAATGAAGAAGGTGTTTAATGATTATGAAAGATGTAGTATATATAATGTGTTAAGCACCTCTTTGAAAGGTTATTTTTCCATGAAACAATGCAATGATCAAGTGGTAAGAAAATAATTTCATTTGAATGAAATCATGCAATGGAAAAACACACTGGTTCAGTAGGAACCGGTTCCTACCTGGGACAACCCGGTTCCTGCTGAACGTTACAGCAGAAAAATTTGAATTTTGAACTGAGGAACCGGTTCCCACCTAGGGACAACCCGGTTCCTAGTAGTAAAACACAGAACTAATGAAAATGAGAATGCTGGGAACCGGTTCCCCCATAGGGACAACCCGGTTCCTAAAACCTTTATTTTGGATTTTACATATGAAAAAGGTTTTAAATGAACTTTTAATATATGAAACTTGTAGTATGTTTATGATATGCATGGAAATATATTTGTGAACAATTATATGTCAAAGTGAGTATTGTTTATACCTTTGATACTTTAGCTCGATTCTTGAATCTTCACAATTTCTTAAGATTTCGAAATGATGTGTTTTTGCTTAATACTTGAAATACTTTTTGCACATCCTTTATGAAAGCTTAATGTCCATATTGTCTCCATCAAAACCAACTATGCTTGAGAAGCTTGCAATTACATATGATGCATAAGAGGATGACTCATGGAGTTGAAGTGAAAAACTCTGAAGTTCAGAAGAGCAATAAGTCTAGGATCATGGTTGACTTCGGCCAACTATTTGTCAATCAACTCCTTTTTTTTTGTAATTTCTTACTATGTGGTTTATTAATCTCTTTTAGGATTGAACTTGTAATTTAGTAATTGATGGCCCTTCTTGTAATGGATTCCCTTTTGAAAGATACTGCAGCAACTTTGAATGTGTCTTTAAATTACCAAACTTCTTGGATAAACGTTTCTAAATGCCAACTTGTAATGGTTTCCGTGTCCGTTGAAACTTGGTACCCCAAAGAATGTAGCTTGTATGACAAGTAAACAAGTGCACCATATGAAGTGTCTTGAATTGCTGAAATATAGATCCTCAAGGATGTCTCAGTAGATACACTGCGTCTTGACCAAATGATGAACACAAGCTTAGGAGTAGGTAACTTGAACCATAGTTCACAAAGACAACTTTGAGCACAATGGTAAATCCTTGAAGTCCTTGTAACATTTGGAAGGAGAATGTCCCTCGTAGCTTAATGACAGAGAAATCTATAGTAACCATGAATCAAAATCCTAGCTTCCAACCATGATAGATGAGGAAATAACTTGAATCAACCTTGAATGGGGATAAGAGCCTCAAAGTAATAGCAAAACTCAATCCCTCCAAGATCCTTGATCCCATTTCCATATGTTTATTCGATGAATGAAGCATGATATGTTGTATGACTTAATGGAAAGATGATGCATATGAAATGAGAAGCTTAAGCCAGTTAGAAATAAATATGTGGGCAAATTTTGGGGTGAAACACGATGAACTGACTTTTTTGAAATGTTGCGGATAACAAGAGTTGCCACCGACTTTTATTTTATCCAATTTTAGAAAGGCTAAAAGAACGGGAAAAGACCTTAAAAAGATTTTGAGTTCGGGGGGTAAGTTATACAAAGGGAAGGTTTAAAGCATCCTTTGTATCCATGGTTATCCATGGGCTCTTAATTGCTTAGCTCACTTTGTTTTCAAAAATGTTTGAAGTATGGAAAAAGAATTTGAATAAGGACTTTAGCTTGTAAAATAAGCGTAGCCTTTTTGAAGGTTCTTTGAAAGAGGAAAGTTTGAATTTAAACCAGAGCAAGCAATTAGGAGGTAATTACCCTTAAGTTATAAAAATCTGTTCTTTTAGCTTTTCAGGGCTATCCATACCATAAGAGGGTAGGAAGTCATTTTATTGGATGTAAAGGGTCATCGGAGTTATCGTTCGCCATAAGACTGACCCTGCCATAAAGAGGGCAGGTAGTCTAAGGGAAGGATACAATAGTCATTTAACCTTTAGGCAAAAGGCGAGGATACCTTAGCAATGAGGACAAATCATCATTTACCGAGGCAACATCGAGGGACAAAATTGATGATGAATGAACTGAGGGAAACATTTGCTTTAGGTATCCTTGGAATCGAGGGACTTGACTATTTTAAAGGCATAATCAATAAGGCAACAAGGCAACAGTAGTAAGGCAGCAAAAGAGGCTACCCTAAAGGTGTGTGTGTGGCACAATCAGGTGATTAGATTCAGATATTTATCTTATAAGTTAGTTATTCTAATTCAATTCAGAGTTGCACTCCCTGGGATTACTAACCACAGCAATTAATATTACGGTGAAATAAAAGGCAGAAAAAAAACAAAATCCTACGCTATTATAATAAACACCTGCGGGGAAAGGGAAAGCAAAAACAGAAAAATAGGGAGTGATAACCTTTAAAATTGAATTTAGCTCGCCTAAATACAATAAATATTTGAATCCAACTCACATGATTGTTGCACCCACACACCTTTAGGGTGATCCCTCTTATTAATGCCTTTTGAATAAAATAGTCAAGTCCCTCGGATGTAGGGATACCTTAGCTTGTTGCCTACAAAAAAAATCATCATAAAAAGATCATAGTCCCTTCGAGATGCCTATGATTAAACATGATCTTGTCCCTCAATGTTGCCTCGATAAATGATGATCATCCCTTCGAATTCTAAGGTATCTTTACTGGTCGCCTAAATGATTATTCTCGTCCTTTCCTAAAGACTTCCTGCCCTTCTTATGGTATGGATAGACTTATGGCAAACGATAACCCTCGATGACCCGATACATCCAATGAAAAGACTACCTACCCTCCTTATGGTATAGATAGCTCTTTCAAACGAAAGACTTAAAGAACAAGAAAGACTAACTTAGGGTAGGTAGCTCTTAACTGCTTGCTCACAATCGATTCAAAATTCAAAATACTTTTCACACCTCCTTTTCAAAACAATTTCCAAAAGGCTACACTTATTTACAAGTTAAAGTCCTTATTCAAAATATTTTCTAATCACACACTACACTTTTCTTCAAAAAATTCAAACAAACAAGTGAGCTAAGAAATTAAGAGCCCGTGGATAACCATGCATACAAAGGGTGCTTACACCTTCCCTTTGTATAAGTTACCCCCCAAACTCAAAATCTCTCAAAGGTCTTTCCTGTTCTTTTAGCCTTTTCAATTGGATAAAATGAAAGTCGGTGGCGACTCTTGCTATCCGCAACATTTTTAAAAGTCAATTCTCCCACCGTATTACAATGGATAAACAAAGATCAACATGTTTTTGGATTAGGGATTTTGAAATTAGGGTTTGAAATTAGGGTTTTGAAATTAGGGTTTTGAAATTAACACCTAAACCTAATTAATTTTAATGATTAAATACCAAATCCTAAAAGAGGATTAGTCTAATGGTATGTTAGGTGCCAAATTGTGTTAATATATAGTGTAGTTTTGGGCACCTTTCGACTATTTTCTCGCACATTCAAGTGATCCCCGTTTATTTCGAAGTTAATATTAGTAGTTTAGTTAATTAATCTTTTGTTTTGTGTTAATCTATTTTCTAGTTGAATTTTGTACAAGTTTTATCTTTTAGGTGGAACTTGAAGCTTGAAAAGTTGAAAGAATCTCAAATAAGAAAATTCAAAATAAGCTTCAAGGGCGCGTCGCGAGCAAGAGCGCGCGTAGCGCACTGTAAGGGCTATTTTTGGGTCATCTTCCAGGGGCTTGTGTGCGTCGCGGGCTAGTAGGGCGCGTCGCACGACTTGAGGATATTTTGAGGCATTTTCCAGGGGCTAGCGCGCGTCGCGAGTAAAGGAGGGGGCATATCGCACTTTAGGGCGGTTTGATCATTTAATGAACCGGCGCGTCGCGGGCTCGACAGAAATCTGTTTTTGTATATATAGCAAGAGTCGCCACCGACTTTTATTTTATCCAATTTTAGAAAGGCTAAAAGAACAGGAAAATACCTTAAAAAAATTTTGAGTTCGGGGGGTAAGTTATACAAAGGGAAGGTTTAAAGCACCCTTTGTATCCATGGTTATCCATGGGCTCTTAATTGCTTAGCTCACTTTGTTTTCAAAAATGTTTGAAGTGTGGAAAAAGAATTTGAATAAGGACTTTAGCTTGTAAAATAAGCGTAGCCTTTTTGAAGGTTCTTTGAAAGAGGAAAGTTTGAATTTAAACCAGAGCAAGCAATTAGGAGGTAATTACCCTTAAGTTATAAAAATCTGTTCTTTTAGCTTTTCAGGGCTATCCATACCATAAGAGGGTAGGAAGTCATTTTATTGGATGTAAAGGGTCATCGGAGTTATCGTTCGCCATAAGACTGACCCTGCCATAAAGAGGGCAGGTAGTCTAAGGGAAGGATACAATAGTCATTTAACCTTTAGGCAAAAGGCGAGGATACCTTAGCAATGAGGACAAATCATCATTTACCGAGGCAACATCGAGGGACAAAATTGATGATGAATGAACTGAGGGAAACATTTGCTTTAGGTATCCTTGGAATCGAGGGACTTGACTATTTTAAAGGCATAATCAATAAGGCAACAAGGCAACAGTAGTAAGGCAGCAAAAGAGGCTACCCTAAAGGGGTGTGTGTGGCACAATCAGGTGATTAGATTCAGATATTTATCTTATAAGTTAGTTATTCTAATTCAATTCAGAGTTGCACTCCCTAGGATTACTAACCACAGCAATTAATATTACGGCGAAATAAAAGGCAGGAAAAAAACAAAATCCTACGCTATTACAATAAACACCTGCGGGGAAGGGGAAAGCAAAAACAGAAAAATAATATGGGCAATATAAAATAAAAGAATTTAAAATGTCCAGATGGCTTGAGCCTTCATTGATTCTTGGCAAACCCTGAAAAATTAAGAATGAAGAAGAGAAAGGGTTACTGCATTAAAGATCGACAACCCTAATTTATCGGGGTAAATCAGGGTTAATATAATTGGCTTAAAAAATAATAATTTATTATTTTATATAACCATTAAAGGGAAAAAAAAACGAAGGTTCGATTAAATATAACAACTAAATAGTTATTGGATTAAATCCTAATTATTTAATTGATTGAAATTATATATGAAAATTTAAATTTTAATATTAAAACAATTATTATTAGAATTATGAAAAAAAAGTCGGGCTTTCGATAAAAAACAAATAATGGTTAAAATATTACATTATTCATTTGAAGGTAATTTAATAATAAAAGAAAAAGAAATTAAGAAAAGTAAACAATAAAAAAACAATCAAATAAAATAATAATAAAAAAACACAAAAAAACTTAGCGTAATAGTCTGGTGTGGCGCGTCCCTGGAGATGCATGGTGGGTTGGCGCATTCAGAGGCATTGGATGGGACGGAGTGCAGATCTGAGGGTTGATATGAGGAGGCGCATTCTATGCACGTGAGCGAGAGTACATCAGATCCATCTGGATTCCAAAAGAGGGGCGCGCGCTTTTTCTTTCAAAGCGGCCAATCATAGGATGACACGAGGTCATCTTCAACCTTGGGCCGTCGTTTTAGCCCCTGGAATTTTTAGCTACGATTGTTGAACCGTCACTACAAAACCTGCGTCTAGCCAAAATTGCATACAAGCACAGAAAATAAAATCTAACACCGTATTCATGATCACCTCATTCATACGAACACACCTGCGTTAATATCACAGTCCAAATCCTTCTAAATCGAAAATCCCTAAATTTAAGGTATGAACCCTAAAATGGCAATTGGTAGTAAACACGCACAGAAATCCAATTAAACTTCCATAAACCATCAATACATTGTTATGAACGATAATATGCAATCAAATAACACCAATGATGTATGAATAATGCAATTCGACTCAAATTAAAAATTGACAAACCGTAGGGTATTGGCTCGTGTTCTTGAGGTTTCAGGGGCTCGTGATGATTGGTACAACTTCAATGATCTCTTGGGAATTGTTTGGAACACTCACAATGCTTTAAATCGGCCTCAAACTCCAAAACGATTTTGAGATTTTTTTGATCTTTAGAGAGCTCGGGTAAGGTTTCCAATGCTGCCAAAAAACTTGTCTCAGGGTCTGCATTTGTCCTTTATTTATGATAGAACGAATTAGGTTAACAATTGTAGAAGAAATCTTGTTGAATATTTGATTGGAAATTTGGAAAATTTGATTTGTAAATGTTACTAATTTTGTCCAATCTTTGATTCAATTGTTCCCAATCAATTATGCACGAAATTTGATTGATTTTTGGAGTAAATGTTGATTGGATTTGATTAGAATTATGAGCCAAATTGAATCTTTGATTTTTCCTTGATTTATTTGAATTTAATCACTTTTTATATTGGATTTTGGGCTCTACATATCATGATAATGGAGATTGGATCTCAAGAATATGGGCCTATTTGCAAAGAAATTCATTTTGAGGCTTTTTCTTTCACATTTTTCCCTTTAAAATTGTTCAACTTTGACAAGGCATATCTCCCTCAATTTTTAAGGTATGAGGGAGTTCTAGGACTTTTTGTAAACCTAAATATGTCCTCTACAAGCCACTTTGGAAGCTTTTTTTCATTTGGGGATTTTATCTTGATGATATGGGCTTTGACAAAAAAACTGCTTTTGGTTGACTTTCAAAAAGGACATATAATCTTTTGATCCATATCTCCTAAATGAAGCATTTTTAGCCTTGGCATGTGAGAGACAAAATTGTAGAGAATTCTATTTCCTTCAAATTGAGATTTGGATGGGAAATTTCTGATATTCCATGTGAAAGTTATGGCTGGTCAAAGTTCAGTTGACTTTAGGTCAAAAAACCCTAATTTAGAAACTTTAGGTTTTGTTGATTTCTAAACTTTCCTTGATTAATCATGTTCAATCCTTGATCAAATGATGAATTTTACTTTAAAATAAGGATGTTGACCAAAATCAGTAGTTTTGACTGTGATTTGACCATAGTTGACTTTTAGGTCAAATTGGTCGATTGTTGACTATTTGAACTGTTGACTGAGTCACCTTATGAATCAGAGCTTGAAAATTGGCATGAGGATCCTTTGAAGCATATGAGAATCCACGAGGTTCATTTGAGGCCTCAGAAATTGATTTCACCTTGAGAGAAGGAAAACCCTATATGTGGGTTAATTGCTTAGGAGCCAAGTATGTGTGCTCAATTCTTGTATTGTCTTGAGCAATTGAAGATCATATGAGTCAAAATATTTTTGAAATATGATGGGCAAATTATTGGGTATGACATGTAGCAACATAGAATAAGATAATCGGAGCATTGATCGTCGAGAAATCACCATTGATGCCTGCTTATCTTTATTCCTTCCATCTTGTGCAAGCTACCATGTCTATGGATAACTAAACCCTTTTGGTATCAAGGCTTTGATGTAATCTTCCTTTCCTTTGTATGATTTCCTTTTTATCATTGTATACGAATAGGTTATGAATCAATATAGATGATAATGTTTGATTTATCTTTGTTTTCTATGGTTTAAATGTTTGTGAAATACAATGTTTTGATCTTGATCTAACTTTATCATCTATCAAAGACTATGTCTAGACATGGATCTAGTGTTTGATATTCACTTTGTATCGGTTTATAAACGTTATTTGTGCTGTTTGATCGGTTTAACAACACAATAAATCTTTCTATACCATTTCGGACACGAACGGTATAGACGAACGATACGCGATAGTATTGATTAATAATGAGTTCATATGCATGATTAATTGAAGTCATACAAATTAGGTTGATAAAATCAAGTCTTGATACTTCTTTATAACTTTTGAACTTTCCTAATTTTAACCCTTGCTACTAAACTTGTGAATGATCTTTTACCAAACCAAACCCAAAGTTACTTTAACTCAAGACAATATAAGCTATAGAACCGATGATAACGCATCAATCCCTGTGGAAACGATAAACTAAAAATACTCCAAAATACATCCAACAGGGTACATGGAGAAGTCAAAGACATGATATCCTAATCCTAAAACATATATTCACAAAAATATACAAAGCTACTTTGAAGAAATATTCAAAATAAATGATTTTTGGTTGATTTTTCATACATAAAAGACATGTTTTTGATTAATTTTTAAATGATAAAATAATAAATATTTTTGATTTTTTTAATCATCATATGAAAATATACAAGATAAATAAACCACACAAAAAAAGAACAAATTAAAAAGGGCAATTTTTCTATTTTTTATGACTTTTTAAAGTTATGAAAAAATTGAAATAAACTAGTTGTAAAATAGAAGGTTTTGACCCTAGGAGGGTTTGAACCCACGCCCCTTGTTTTACAGTTCAAAAGATTGACCACTGGGCCATGCGCTTAGCCCAGTCAAGAAATGACCTTAGTTCAATACAAAGTAGAAACAAGTGAGAAACACAAAAAAATAAAATGCAAAAAGGTATGGGGCGAGGGGGATTCGAACCCCAGACCTGTGGCATGAGAGGACTAAGAGCGCGCTAGTGACCAAGTGAGCTAAACGATGAATTTGTTTAATGCACGCCTTCATCATGTTATATTATAAAACTTGATTTTGAAAATGGATGAATGACGCCAAAGGCCTTCATCTTCTTCGTTTGAACACATCAACAACAACAATGGTTGATTTTTGAACTTTCTCAAATCTTCATCAAATTGAAAAAAAAAAGTAAGATATTGGGTTGCTCAGAATTTTGTCACGACTTCAACCATGCATCTTTCAAGAATTAATTCAAACTAAAAACACATCAATTTCTAACAAAACCGTATGAACCCTAAAAATAACTTTTTAAATTAAACTCTTAAAACATGAAATCAAGCCCTAAAACCTTAGGGATATTGTTCCCTATATTTTTCTGAATGGAATAGCGACACAGGCACAACAATCAATTCATGATAGAATTCATACACCCGAATCCCACATACAATTTATCATAAACCCGGTTATAGAGATTGAACCCTACCCTTACCTTGGATTGGCGGTCTCTCCATAATTTTCTGGTCGAATTTCGACCTGGCTTTCTGATATGAAATTCCTCTTCCGGCAACTAACCTCCAAAGCTCTTGTTCCTCCTTTCTTTTCTCCTCACGTACAACCACCAAAAACCTTTCAATTTCGCCTTATGCTTCTATATATATAACTCCAACTTAAACCATAATAAAATACTAATTATTCCATAACGTCATATTGGGCCAACTAATTAACACCTCCAATATTATTTCTCACACCACCACTAAATCCAATTTTTTAATCAAATAGTAGTCCAATATAATAATATTATTTCTAATATTATTTCTCCGATTAAACCAACTATTACTCAACTATCGACTTAACCGCTCAACCAACATATTAATCCAATACTGCCTCTTATTATAATTCCAATAATTCTCGACTTCAACCAATTCTAATAAATAATTCCTTATATAATTTAATTAAACAATTAATTAAATTCTGGGCGTTATAACTCTCTCCCATTTAGGATATTTTCGTCCTCAAGAATCTATCTGACACAACCATCCTCAATTTCGCTTCCAACTCTGACCCTCAATTGCGCTTGGCAATACTCCGACAATTACTTTTCCGATACTACAACAACTCAACATGGTTTGAACCCATTATCCATACGTTACTCTTCCTATATCTTGCAACATAATCATCACTACCTCAATGATACCTTGGAACATCAACTTACAAAGTAATAACAACTATCACTCGCTTATACTTGACCATACAACATCACAACATTGTCTTAACAATCCCATTGATACAACATCCATCGCTTTACTCACCATTAAGATAGCAAGACAATTCTATACCATCCAATTCAATTTTGTCTACTATCAACAAGAGATTAAGGGTGATCAGTTCCTTAATTTGTCAATAGATAGCCGACAACCATAATAGAGTACAAACCGTTGTCACTAAACTATAATAGTGTTTCTTTAAACTTGTACTAAAGTCACCAAAAGCATTGAAATCCAATAACTTCCAAAATCATCTAAACAAGCTAACATCAACGTCTTGCAACTACATACTAATACACCTCTGACGATAACATCATCCATGATTCCTTTACACCATTTCCTAATTAGGGATGGCAAAAAAATCCGTACCCGCGAATATCTGTGGATAAAATCCGTCGTGGATATTTGTGGATAACTTAATGGATATCCATGGATATTTAAATATTAGTTTGTTAATGGATATGAACGTGGGGTCAATGATACTCATGTCAGCGGATATCCGTATCCCTTAATAAATTATAAAAATTATTTAAATATCATTAGTTTATTACACCTTATCTTTTCATCTTTTAAAAATATTAGTCTTCTTATTTTTTTTTTAAAATTTTCTTTAAAGAAAAAAATTTCACATTCCATATAAATTCTATTCGGTCATTTCATATTTAAACTTCTTTAATACTCCATACCTCACTTCAATTATTTTACTGTTCAACCAACCAATATCACATTTTCTCTGTCCAACTAGTGTCTTTCTTCCTACTCCTCACTCGTCCGCTCTTCCACCATAATTCAGAATCACACTATCTTTTATTTGTTTTGATTATAAATAAATTGTATGAATATTATGTTTGCATGTTATTATGTTTTGGTGAAAAAGAATGAAATTAATGTGTTAAAATCTTGTTGCTAAAATGAGAGCGAATTATATGGATGCTATGTAAAATATCTTTTCGTGTCTTTAAGAGAAATTAAAATATTTTTTTAGTAAATAATTTTAAAAAAAAATGTTATTCATGAATATATGTAAATATTTATGGATATCTTAAAATCCTGTGGATTATCCGCTTAGTGGATATCTGCATGAATATGAGACGGATACAAATATTATATTTATTCAATGAGACAAATACATATATCATAGTATCTGTTCCCATACATATCCATCTACATCTCTAAACCTAATATCATTTGCTCATTTAAAAGAAATTTAACACGACTGCATCCTCGAAACCGATTTTATATCCAAAATATCTAATAAGATATAAAAGACATTTGTCATCTCATTTAAGTGTGTTAGTTGGTTTGTAAATATTTTTTAATCGCACAAATACAACACAACTCAACATAATTTTAATCTAAAACATCATAATCTACTTAAAGAATATATTAAATTTAAGTTATCAAACTACTTTAAAATTATGTAAGTAAGTATATAAACTCAAATATTACTTTAAATACAATTTATCGAAAGTGAAACTATTTATATTTTTATATTTTGATGAATTATAATTAGTTAGGAAAGCTCCATTTTTTAAAATATTAAAACCAATATCATTAATTTTATTGTTTTCAAATCTATTATCTTAGTTAAACATTTAAAACTAATACAAACTTTAAGAAATTAAATACTTGTCAAAGTAAACAATAAGTTCTTATTAAAGAACCAAAATAAATGCTAAAAAAAAAAAAAACCAAAAACCAATTATTTTTCGGACGGAAAAACCTATAAAGGAGTAATTAATATATTTCAGTTCACTACTAGTTATCCTTCCAAACTTGATAATATACCTTCTTCCTCTCATCTCATAACTAGCTTTTCCATTCGCGGGCGTTTCCGACAAATTAGTTTTTAAATTTTAAGAACCTACCCCACACTCTCACTTTACTCTTTTGCCTCATTTCAATTCTTCCATCAACCATTGTTTATTGCCTCCAGTTCCTCTGTCCCTCTCAACCAATACCCTTCCACCTTTTTCCTACCCACTCCCTATCCCTATCAAAAACACACTCTCTCTCTCTCTCTCTCTCTCTCTCAATGCTACTCAAACTCAGCTTCACTTTCAGTTCAATTGTCTAGATCTCTTCATTTTCTTGCTAGGGCACAAGGTTAACCACTTTTCCTTCACTCACATTAGATCTAACTAACCTATTTCATTTCGTTCTTATTTTAATTATTTCTATTTTTGTTTCTATAATTTTTTTTCAGGTTGAAAAATGGAAGTGCCGTTGGAGTCTGAGAAGAAAAAATCTTCCGAAGCTGTTAAAACCGTTTCAGCTGGTTCGGTTTCTTCGAGAAAAAAAGTAGAGGCTCGGAACGTAACGGATTCAGGTTCGGTTACTAAGAGATCAGGTTCGGGTTCAGGTTCAGTTAGTTCGAGTTCAGTACCGAGAAGAAACAGTACTGGAGGGTTAGCACAACGGTCTTCGTCATCGTTATCTTCAGATGGAAAAACTAAAACTACTGTTAGAGATAAAACCGTTTCTTCTTCGGTTACTGAACCAGTGCGAAGATCTCTCCCGGAGATTCGCCGGAGTTCGATTTCTGCTTTGCATGCTGGTAAGCCGGTTGCCGCCGTCTCGCCGGTGGGAACTAGGACGTCAACCGTTTCTGGTTCGAGTTCGAGTAAGGCGGAAGTTGTTAAGAGGCCGTTAAGTAAGCCGGCATTGTCGGTTTCTGCTTCTTCATCCTCGTCGAGGAGAGTTGCTTCTTCAAGTGTTGATGTTAGTGGCGGTGGTGCTGTTAGGAAGAGTGTGGCGAAGGTTTCGTCGCCGTCAATGTCGGCACGGTCGCCGACTGTGTCTGGAGGGTTGAGAGCGGGATCTATGTCAGCTTCTTCGGATAGGAGTTCTGGTTTGTCTGGGAGGAAGAAAGTGGGGACTCCTGATAGCCGGAATTCACGGTTTATTGTTCTTCCGCAGATTGAGGTTAAGGCTAGTGATGATTTGGTAAGGTTTTTTGTGGTTACTGCAGTTAGTTTTTAGTTTACTGTGTAAAATATTATTAGTGAGTTATTTAGGACGGGTTTGATTGATGGATTAAAATTACAATTCGAGTATTATTGCTGAAGTTTTCTAGGAATTTATAAGAAGGTTATTGCTGAAATTTTATTCCCATGAATTTGTTTGGGAAGTTATTAACATTTCTAGGAATATTTTTAAAATTTATTTTATTTATAATTTTGAAATTTTAAAAAGAAAAAACAAATGTGTTAAAATAATATTAAATTAGGTAGTATTATTAGATGTAGGTGCTTTTATCTTTAAAAATAAGTAGTGGTTGTTGGGTGATTTATTTTAATTTTAGGAAAGAAAAAGCTTTATTATGAAGTTTTAACTTAATGGCTTTCATTTGTGGAATGAAAAAAATAATAATGGTGCGTACAGTCAGATTGATTGTGTATTTTGTGAACTGTTTAACAACTAATACTAGTAATGTTTGGAATATTTAAGTGCATTAGTTATCATTAAAAGGACTCACCACTTCGTCTTACTTATTTTGGGGGGATATTGAGGAAATTTGCAGGAAAAAACATGACTGTCATGTATAGGTCACAGTTTATTTTTTACTTTGAAACCTTGCTTGAACCATATTGTAATGAAGGTTTCAGAATCAGCCCCTTTTATTATTATTATTACCTAATTCTGAACCATATTGATGTTTTATCAGAGATTGGATCTTAGGGGACACAGAGTTCGCAGTCTCACTGCTGGTGGATTAAACTTATCCTCAAATTTGGAGGTAAGTGTGCCTTCTGTTTAGCACATTATGTTAGGTAATATGTTCACAGTTGTTTTTGGCAATTTTTAAATGAAATTTAATTTATGGCAGGGGAATGACCTCATTTTATTTATTAAGTCCTATAACAGATGAGCATATGAGTAAATTCATATCAATGTGTCCTTTAATTTTCTCCTCTACTCATTCCATTAAAGCACGAGTCAGCTTCCTTGTCCATGTTCGATTACTAATTATTTTTAGGAAAGCAAATAGTTTGCTATATGGCTGAGCATACACAGTAGTATGTGTAAAAAATAGTTGGGAAATCTTTTCATTTGCAAGAGAGAAAAGTTAGTAAAGTGCAGCTCTTTCTTGGTGCTTGCTTTTGTATTACTAGTATTTTAGCAAATTGCTAGATTGGTCTAGGTTTACTGTTTTCCTAAATGGGCTGAGATGCATATTGTCCAGTTGCTGCTGTGCGAAATACCATGGCAAGACTAGTGAGCTGATGTTGATTTAATTGCTATTGACTCTTCAATGGCTTTAGGTTTTTGTTATTTAAGATTATGAAATAAAATATCGTATTGCCTTTATTTATTCCCACGCCTGCATAATGTGTAGGAGAGAATCTCAAGTTGTTTAAATTTTAACATACCATAGTTACTTTGTTTTTTGAGGTTTTTCATAGCATTTAACTTATGACTCTTATTGGCAGTTTGTCTATCTCCGTGACAATCTCTTGTCTACATTGGAAGGAGTAGAAGTACTGACAAGAGTGAAGGTTTTATACATAATCTGTGCTTGGTTATAACGTTTGAATATCTTCAAGTGATCTCTCTACTAACTAATTGAAAGAAACCATTTGATTTATCAGGTTCTTGATTTGAGTTTTAATGATTTTAAAGGGCCTGGATTTGAGCCTCTCGAGAGTTGCAAAGTACTGCAGGTATACATATATTTATATGGGCGCACTTGCTTTTGCCTTATGGATGCAATGTATATGTAAAATTTTAATAATGACATTATGGAATTCATAACGTTTATGTAGCAACTCTATCTTGCTGGAAATCAAATCACATCATTGGCAAGTCTCCCGCAACTTCCCAATTTGGAGGCAAGCTTTAAAAAAACCTTGTCAGTTTTCTGAATTTTTTATTCAGATTTTATTTTTTTGGTCTTCAACTTAAGTTTTCATAAAACATTTGTATTTTCTATACTTCAATTTTGCAGTTCCTCTCAGTAGCTCAAAATAAGTTGAAATCTCTCACTATGGCAAGTCAACCTCGACTCCAGGTTGTTTTGCTGTATCAAGTATTGACCATATATTGTGTGCTTGTTTAACATTTTATTGAGTAACAATAAAGTAATCTGATGCAGGTGTTAGCTGCCAGCAAAAACAGAATTACCACACTTACAGGTTTTCCATATTTACCAGCTCTTGAGGTTAGTCTGATATCCTTGTTATTTGGTATAACATAACCTAGGTTAGTCGGATATCATTTTTATTTGGCATAACATAACCTTAAACAGTTGATCACATGTAAAACATTTATTGGAGTAGACTTTTTTCATAGGTATAGTTAATCATTAGAGACATCTAGTTATCTAATTGAGAATATAGAGTGAGTGTCGTTGATTAGAGGTTGTTAAATGCTATAGTTTTTGTTTTAATTTTGTAGTTTTAACTTTTAATTTGTAATAAATTTATGTTTTTTTTTAGAAAAGTAGTAAGGATATTGTTTAGGTTGCCATGTGATTTTTGGTTCTATCTTTATCATATAATCTTGAATTTCCTGGTATATCTTGATTATTAGTGGCATTTAGCATTTATAGAATCTAGAAGCAATTGTATTTATGATTGTAGCCATTGTTTTTATCGTATACAAATTTATTTTACTTTGAGTTTTGTTTTCTATATTGGAAATTACAAGTGCATATAATATACCATCACCACAATCTTAACCTTTGGTTTTCTAATCAACAATTTTAATACTGCAATTTTCTCTCCATGTGATTTTTGTTTTCTATATTGGTAAATAAACCTTAACATTTAGACAAAGAGTTTATCTTGCTAATACTCCCGTTTTCTCCAACACCGCCAAGCATTTGGTTGAAGAGGTCATGGCTGATTGTATAAAAGATAAATGTATAATAATGTGGCTGGCTGCAGTCTGAGTCTAGTTTTTAATACTCGATGTTTCCATTAAATCAAAGCCATATCTCTTCATTTCTAACTTCTAATCGAGATTGCACCATATGAAAGTGGACATGATGGGCTCGTTTAGAAACAGTTGGTAGTTATCAACACAAGGGTACTAGTTTAAAAATTGGATAACATATCAATAATAACGCAGGAACTTAACCTAAGAAATTCTAAGTAACTTTTGAGTACTATTTAGTGTTGAATTGGAGTGTACATGTATGTGCAAATACTTTAGTGTAGACTGATCTATGTTGATTTCAATGATTTAACTTTAACTTTTTTGCTTTAAAAAAAGTTGTTTTCAATGATTTATTTTAATGTAGCATTTGCGAGTGGAGGAGAACCCTATACTGAAGATGCCTCATTTGGAAGCAGCCTCAATATTGCTTGTTGGGCCTACTTTAAAAAAATATAATGATAGAGGTATGGGCCTTCAATTGTTAGCCTTTGGCTTGTTAAAATGTTGGTGGAGCTGATTGAAGAATTTATTCTAATTTTAACTACTAGTTATTAGTTAAGGAGTATCTGGCATGTTTTATTTGAGTGATTTGTACTGGTATCTTCAAATTCTTATGTTCTTATGCATTAAGCTAGTTCATTGAATATGAAAAAGTTTTGTAGATCTCTCTCGTGAAGAAATTGCAATAGCAAGACGATATCCTGCACATACAGCTTTGTGCATTAGAGATGGTTGGGAATTTGGTCGCCCTGATCAAGCTGCAGAGTCAACTTTCCGCTTTCTAGTTGAGAAATGGAAGGATCATCTTCCACCTGGTTTTTTTCTCAAAGAAGCTGCAATAGATAAACCATTGGAAGAAGATGTGTGCCGCAGTCACTTCACATTTGTTCATGATGGTGCACTGAGTACAGACCCACCCTTAGTCTTAAAGTATCAATGGTTTTGTGGTGATGTAGCACTGTCAAATTTTGTCCCTATTCCAGAGGCCACTGATGAGGTATTTTAGTTGATTGTATTATTACCATTACTTCAAATTTGTTTGTTAGTATGTTTGTTTAAGTTATTTATGTATATGATATTGTATTTATTTCAGTTTTACTTGCCAAAACACGATGAGATTGGAAAAATTCTGAAAGTGGAATGTACTCCCTCTTTAGGAGAGACAGAATATCCTTCTATATTTGCCATCTCTTCTCGTGTTAAACCAGGTATATTTACCTCGTTCCTTTATGAATGAACTACTAAATTTTGAGATCTTAGACTTGAAATGAATTTTACTAAATTAAGTGTCCTGAGATGAGGATGTTGTGTTGGATGTGTGGTAAAATTATACGGGATATAATAAAAAATGACATTGTTAAAAAGAGAGTTGGGATAACACCTATAGTAGAAGAAAAGATGGTGGAAACTAGACTTAAGTGGTTTGGGCATGTAGAGAGAAGATCTACATGTGGATTTTATAGTAAGGAGTGTAGATCCGATGGAGGATTGTCAAATTGTTAGAGGTAGAGGACTACCCAGAAAAAATATATGAGAAACTATTAAAAAAGATCTCGAGATTAATGAGAAGGATACAAGTCTTGTTTTTTGATAACATATTGTGGAGTCATTTGATACATAGCCTGTCCCACTTAGTGATATAAGGTTTGGTTTATGTTGTTGTATAATTATGGCTCATTCTATTGTCTTATTTATCTAATCTATTATAGAAAAGTAAATTATTTACAATAAATGCTACGATCCATTCCTGATTAACAAAGAGGTTAGTCATTTATTTGGTTGAGTTAGTTAGAAAACAAATAGTATGACACGTTACTCATAAGTAGTGTTAAGAGTACCACATTGGACAATATATGGCCTGAACATGCGCTTATAAAAGGAGGCAATCCTCACCCTACAAACCAGTTTTGTAGGATTGAGTTAGGCCCAACCCACACATTCTAAGAAAAAAGTAGAAAGGAGGGTGGAAGACACTTGAAGAGCTTACATTGTTCTGTGTTACGGATCAAAATACACCTTTGAATGATTACCGATGAGTGACCTGCCAACTTTCTGATTCTGTCTGGTTAAAAAAGGAGGCGTCTTACCTGTATTGTATAGATTGTAAATTAATATTAATGGCCTATTCTTTTGGTAATTTCTTAATGCTTATATAATTCATGTATTACAAATGATTCTTTTGCTTTTGTATTTTTCATAAGGGAGTGGAATTCCAAAGGTTATAAACCTTGAAGTCCACGGGGAACTGATAGAAGGAAGTATCATCCGAGGTAGTGCTAAGGTTGCATGGTGTGGTGGGACTCCAGGAAAGGGTGTTGCTAGGTGAGAGAGCATTCCTTATACTTGCAGTGTCGTTTTGTATTATGTTTATATGTCCAAGTCATATTCAACTAAAAATGGTGTAATGGAACAATGCCATTTGTTTTTGTATCCTTGCTTGCTTTAGTTGGCTGCGGAGAAAGTGGAACAGTAGTCCAGTGGTCATTGTTGGGGCAGAAGATGACGAGTATCAGCCCACCATTGATGACGTTGATTCAAGTTTAGTTTTCATGTACACACCAGTAACAGAAGAAGGTGCCAAAGGAGAACCTCAATATAAATATACAGATTTTGTAAGAGCTGGTAATGATTGAAATTTGTCCTTTTTTATATTCTTTAATTTTTCCTAGCTACAATTGAAATGCTTGATAATGCAGAATGCTAATCTAGATCCCCCCACAAGTTTAACACTGTTAGAAAATATGGTCAACAATAATTACGAAATTTTCTATGTTAGTGAGTTATTTGACTTTTAGTCTGTTGTGGATTTGTTTAATTAGCTCATTGGTTGATTTGATTCTAGTCATACCTGGATAGGAGAAGAATATGCAGCTTAGATACACCCTAGTTCTTCCAAATACTATCGGTTTCAACATGGTATCAGACTATCAGAGTTGTTTTATCCCTTATGATCCAATTCTTTCCCTATTTCTATATCTAAATTTCATAAGTCTGGAAATACTTTTATATTCTGTTTCTTGAATGCTTATAGCTGAGGACATTGCTGAAGTTATAAGTTTCTAGATAAAGAAAGAGGTGAAGTAATAGACTTTCAGCTATGAATGTGGTTCAATACAAAAAGGCTAAAAGCTACCTCTTATTTATACTTATAGAGTTCTGTAATTCTGCGTGTCTAATACTTAGCGAAAATATTTTTTCCCATTCTTATTAGAGAATTCTGTAAATTCTGTGTGTCGAGCCTAACATTTGTTATTGCTTTTGTTTCCCCTTTTGGTTAAAACTGAACCAAACCGATTCTTTATAACCTATTCTTAATATAAAACCAGCTAATTAGGCGAGGACTATCTAAGGCTTCATAGTTTCCTTAGATAACTTAGGCTGATTGATTTTTTTCCAACATGATGGAACCATGTTTCTCTTTGTTTCCGGCACGTTGAAGTGAAATATTCAGATTCAAATGGTTTAATGGCTCATAATCATTATACTGACTTATTTGGAAGATTGATATTGTCACTAAGGAATTAGTTTATATTATATCATTGGCGGATAACTTTCCCTTTTTAAAACTCTCTTTATATAATCGTGATCATGTCTAATTTTCTATAATTTCCTTTTTTATTCATATGGCAGCTCCCCCTTCAGTCAGTAATGTTAGAATAGTTGGAGATGCTGTCGAAGGAATCACCATTAAAGGAGTAGGTGATTATTTTGGCGGACGGGAGGGACCTAGCAAGTTTGAGTGGCTACGAAAGAACAGGGATACTGGGTCAGTATTCTCTTTATCATGCCTTTCTGAAGGGCACAGAAGTATTACATTAAAAAATAAAGTCTCATATTCTTGTCTTTGGTTTGTGCTTCCACTAATTGGAAAGTGAAATGTTGCATTCATTTTGATGCTTTGGGGGGTAGTTAACACCTTATTTTTACCTAAAATTTCTCTCTCATATTGTTCCATTAACTTCCATCACTAATCTATGCAGAGATTTTCTGTTAGTGTCAGCTGGTACATCTGATTATACCTTGACCAAAGAAGATGTTGGCTGTTGTCTGACTTTTATATACATACCGATTAATTTTGAAGGTTTGGTATTTGGGCTCGACACAATCAATATATCCATTTTATTTAGTTGTCCTGTATTTCTATAATATCGTCACTGGTTTCTCTTTCAGGTCAGGAAGGAAAATCGTTGTCAGTGACGTCCTCTGTTGTAAAACAAGGTATCTTAAAGATTGCTAACAATGTCTCCTGTACTTGCGTACTTCTGTTATGCATCGTTTCCATTTTATTATGCTTTTGGGGAATGATTGTCTCTAGTCATGTAAATTTATATTTTGTGATTTACTTTTCCTTGGTATATAATGATGAGAATCTTATTCCTGTGTATATTAAAAAAAAAGAGTTTGGTTAACATTTATAGCATTTCGCTGTATCATTAGTATTATGAGAACCAGCTCTTAATTCACAAGACAAAAAATATTTACCGTGTTGCTTATTAATTAGGTGTGTGTATTTAGTTCTTTACCATTCTTCTGTGAACATGATGAAATGTTTGCCAGGGATTATTTTAAGAAATAAATTTCTGCTAATATATACTGAAAATTGACATGCTATAATGCTTGTCTCAATTTCAGCTCCACCAAAAGTAACAAATGTCAAAATAATTGGTGATCTACGAGAGAATGGAAAAGTCACTGCGACTGGTATTGTAACTGGAGGAACTGAAGGATCTAGCAGAGTTCAATGGTACAAAACATATTTGCCAACTTTGGATGAAAGCAATCTTGAAGCATTAAGTACTTCTAAAATTGCTAAAGTAAGTGCTTTGTTGTTTTGGCATTGGAATTCGGGTTGTTTTCCATTGAGTTGCACAATTTCCTCCTCTATGCACTACCTTCCAATTTATTGTTTTGTTTTGTTTTGACTTGGTCAGGCATTTCGGATTCCTCTTGGAGCTGTGGGCTGTTACATTGTTGCAAAATATACACCGATGACTCCTGATGGTGATTCTGGAGAACCAACATTTGTAATATCTGATAGAGCAGTTGAGAGTAGGTTTACTTGTCTCTTTGCACTCTCTTTTGTTCTTTTTCTGTCATATACTACCAAGCATAGAAAGTTATATTGTATTTGTGTGTTTGAGTTGGCGTTGGGAGAGAGGTCAAACAACTCTTTGAGTTCACAAAAACTCTTTGTTACATTGACATTGAATGTGCCTTGGAATGTGGGTCAATGCTAAACCAAACACACCATATATAAACTGATTCCTTTTATCAAAATAATTTATTCTTAAATTAAAAGTCTATCTGAAGTTTGAAATAAAAACTTTTTGCATCTCATTTGCAGCACTTCCCCCAAGCTTAAATTTCTTATCAATCATTGGAGATTACTGTGAGGATGGAATATTGACAGCTTCATATGGATATGTTGGAGGTCATGAAGGAAAAAGTATATACAATTGGTATTTTCATGAGGTATGCACTTGCATCAAAGTTCCACAAAATATGCTTATTTTTATTTTCTAAATGTGAGGAGAACCTAATCCCTACGACGTGTCATGTCGGTGTCCTATATTTTTTACATGAGCAATGTCGACATGTCATGTTAGGTGTCTCTGCTTCATAGCTATAACGTTGAGGAGAGTTTTTTGTCTTCTTCCCTACTTCATGTATTAGCAATGGCGACGTGTCATGTTAGGTGTCCCTGCGTCATAGCTAATAATGTTGAGGAGACTTTTTTGTCTTCGTTCCTACTTCATGTATTTTGGCATTTTTTTGATGTAGTTTCGGAAAACAAGAAAATGGATTGAGAAATTTATCAAATGGGCTGGAAAACAGTAGTACTTTGCGCTACTAGCAACAAATATGAAAAGCAGCATTCCAATCTATGAAAATTGTCCTTCAGATAGAGAACTTAATCTCTAAAATATCTTCTAAATTTCCAGGTTGAAGGTGATTTTGGTTCTCAGATACCGGGGGTTTCTGGACTTCTGCAGTATCGCATTACCAAAGAAGCTATTGGAAAATTCATCTCATTCCAATGTACTCCTGTTCGGGATGATGGGGTTGTGGGTGACAAAAGAATTTGCATGGGCCAGGAGCGCATTCGCCCTGGTAATACATTTTATGAGGTCTATGTGGCAAAATTTGTTTCATTTCTTTATTGTTTTATACAAAAATGAAATTTACATGAATAACATGTAAGCTAGAAATTTCTGATGTGAGAAGTATTTATTCATATAAAAGTTAAAAAATGGAGAATCAAGAAGCTTCCATTAAAAAAAAAACAGATACAAAAGAAAAAATGATTCAATAAAAATCAACTTTGAAGAGAAAAACACAGTCATTGAACAAGTCTGACATAAATTTTTTATTGCTCTGTACTTTAGATTTTTAATTATTAATTATGAAGGTCTCTATAATTTTGTGTATTTTCAATCTATGTTTATTTTGCAAACTGGTTTTTAATCTTTGCAATAGCAGCTATCCCGCTATCTGCTATACCAGTATAGCATTTTAGGGAGTTGGTGCTGTACGACGCTCTGAGATAAACAATATTGATGAAAATCTCTGAAAATTTGGAAAATAGGACTATCTAAGTAAACTACAGTATAAAAAATGTAGTGGGTAATATTAATCGTAATTATGATTTTAATTAACATGATCTGAAGTCCTAGCACAAGGATACATGAGATTAGAAATGCAAGAGTGGCAAACTAAATTGAAAGCCTCATGATCATTCAGATCTGATATAAATAGATTTCCCTAAATTGGGTCCATCCAAAATAGTTAAAAATGAAATATTAGAGCACTGTGCATGATGTAGGAGGATTGTGCGTATCAAAGAAGAAACCACACATCGGAAGGCGCCCAAAGGAATAACAAGGCGCCCAAAGGAATAACAAGCGCTAAACCTTGAATGAAAACAGGATTGCAAGCACAAACCTTATAGATAAGCTCTGGAGTCCACCAGGAATAAAGAAAACTTTGGATTCTATTATAATAAAAGAGATAATGGTTATGGCCATGCCAAAGGTCTTTAAATACAGAAAACAAATAAACTCTATTGGGCCTTATGGGCCTTTAATCCAAAACAAAATTAAATAAAACAAATAAAATAGAAATTGCTTAAATATTAAAACTAAAATTACTTAAATATTAAAATGCTTTCCGATGTGTGCTTTCTTCTTTGATACGCACAATCCTCCTACATCAGTGCAAGTTAGCAATGCCATACAAAGTTGTACATAAATCCAAATGGTAAATTTTGCAAATTTCTCTTCCCTCCCAGACTGGAAATTAGAATCATTTCCTCCTTGAGGTGAAACCAAAGCAATACATTTACAGTTATTAGTTTTAATCTTATCTATAGTGAGCACTATTAGGTGTTATGGATTCCGGTGAGAAGTTTGATCAACTGCAGTATAGTAGATGATTGCTTTGTAAGTAATACTTTACATGATATAAATACATACCTGTGTTGACTGATTAAATCATAGTTTTCTCTCGTACCTTCAAATTGTAAATAAGACACCAATATTTATACAAGCCCACCAAAAGGTCTCGTCTACATTGAATTACCAAAAATAAACATGCATCACCTATTTTTTCAATCATGCAATTTATTCCTTTTGCTTTATTTAAGATCATCCCGGATTTTTATATTGTGTTTCTTATGGTGGATTTGTTTCATGGTGATCAGGAAGCCCAAGATTGCTTTCTTTGCGCACAGTTGGGAATGCGGTTGAAGGAACAACACTAAGAATTGAAAAAACGTATTGGGGCGGTGAAGAGGGAGATTCAGTTTACCGCTGGCTTAGGGTACCTTTTCTTTTAACCTTTTGCGCGGTGAAAGTCTTTGTTTGGAACTCCAATTTTGATTTAAATTGACATTAGCCTATTTAGTTTGACAAAACATTTTGTTTTCATTTTGTTTTGAAATTTAATTACAAAACAAAACACCACTTTTTATCTTTAATTTGTTCTTGTTTTCAAATATTTGTTAGGAAAAAATTGAAAGATGTTTTTTGGTTGTTTCCTATACAAATGCTAAACATTTGGGTGGGTTGAGCTTAACTTGATCCCACATTCGCCGATACGGAAAGGGTTGGCCCCACTTATAACCATTATTCATGCCATACCACTATCTGATGGTTGACTCTCAACATCCCCTCTTCTCCAAGACTGAACATTTAGAGTGTGATTCAAGTTGTCTAAAATCAAGATAAGAATTGGCCTAGCGGATCTACTATAGAACGAAAAGCGAGATGAACGTGCTATTTAAAAATCGATTGATAGATAGCCTGATCCGTTCTGAACTTGACTTGTCTCCGATTGCCATGATATTGTAAATATGTTATTTTACAATAGAATCATGTATATAATTATTAGGAGAGTAACATATGTAATTATGTTTTTTTTTTTTTTTTGGTATTTCCTTTTGTCTTGATTAGCATTTGTTCAAACTAGTCTATATATTTAAAATAAAGCTTGTACAAGGTGATCCAAGTGTATCTCAAAAAATCATTTATGAAATACCTGTATTCTAAATTCTAAAATTGAGGACTAGAAGGATCCCAAATGTTAGAATAGACAATATCAAAGAAAGACATTGATCTTTTATTGACACTACTAGGAAAAAACACCATAACATATTTGCCAAGCAAACGAGATTACAATCCTAGGAATTCAAATGGGAAAGATGAGAAATCAACACCTTTAACTTATTCAAACTTGGATGACCCAACAAAAATTAGTGACATCTAGAGATACAAAATCAATGGGTACACTGGATGAAAGAAATAGAGACCCCATGATTCAGATCTTGTTCTAACCATCTGTCCTATACTGTAGTCCTGTATAAATAAAATGTCAGAAATAAATGCTGTAGAACAGCTGAGAGAACGTGCAATTTGATTAATTGAGATCAAATTAAAGGGGGCAACCAGAAGTCCAGAACAAATAAGATATCATTTTGAGACAAGGATGGAAGAAGTGTAGCTTGACCAATACCAGTAGTCTATGCCTCAGAATAATTTGAAAGCATAATGCAGTGAGGTGTTTTAGGAGGTTTTAGATTATGAAATAAAAGAGGAATTACCAACTATATGGTCATAAGCACCATAATTTGAAATTCAGGATCCCACGATGAGATAGACAAACAGACTAACAACCAAAACGAACTAGTGTAGATGAAGAGGAAGCCTAATGCACTGCCATGAAAGCTATTTTGTGGTTTTAGATTATGAAATAAAAGAGGAATTACCAACTATATGGTCATAAGCACCATAATTTGAAATTCAGGATCCCACGGTGAGATAGACAAACAGACTAACAACCAAAACGAACTAGTGTAGATGAAGAGGAAGCCTAATGCACTGCCATGAAAGCTATTTTGTGGTATTCAGTTCAACGGTAAGCTAAGTTTACAAAATATTCCATGATGATTTCTGATTCATTGTCGAATACACTATAGCTTCATAGGATTTAGCCACTTTACTAACTTTGATGTATGGTTTGTACATAACTGAAGGATTAGGAGGAGTGGGTAACCAAGGAAGGTGGAAACACTTGTATTCTTTCAAAGTGGAAGCAAACCTGTTAGAAACGTATCTTAAGAGCTCTTAGTTAGAGTTTCCCCATCCTAACTATGAACATGAGCAAAAAACACAACCAAATTGGTGGTCCTACTTTTTGTGGTGTATTTTGACACAGGCTCGTGAGTTATGGACTCCTTTTCACAAATTGGTGCAAGAACATGATTAAAAAAATAAATATCAGCTTGTCAAATTCGAATCTTTCAGTATTCTCATCAAGTTGGTATTCTTTCAATTCCGTTTTATATGTAGTGTTTGTATTAGAATTTTGTTTCTATTTTGTTTTTGTTTTCAAAGTTCAATGAAATATTAATTATTGGTTTGTCAATAATATCCTTGATTATTTATGAGATAATGGTGAAATGAGATGATAAATTGCCAAGGTATTATAAGCAAAAGACATTATTTCATCTAAAGTAACAGATTATTGGTACGAACCTAAAATAATGCTAACTGACATTCCTAAACTATTGTATGAAAGGTGAATTAGGCATATCTGAACTCTTTTGATAATAAAGCAGGGATGGAAACAGACTTCCCTTTGTGATTACCATAAGCACTGAATAATGGCATCAATAGCGCAGTCAGTCTCACTTTGTTTTGTTATTCTCTGTTAAATATTTGGTGAACTAACTTATTATCTATGGCTTTATATAGACCAATTCTGAGGGTGTCCAAAGTGAAATTATGGGCGCCACCACAGCATCATATATGCTCTCCATTGATGATATTGGTTTCTTTATTTCTGTTTCTTGTGAGCCTGTCCGAAGTGATTGGGCCCGCGGACCCATTGTTCTCTCAGAACAAATTGGACCTATAATACCTGGTATTGATCTGTTCTTGTTTTCTTAATATCCTCTGTCAGCTTAAAAATGTTCATGTAGAATGGAGATTTTTTAAAACAATTTTATTTTTGTTGTACTTGCAATGCAAATTAGGTCCACCAACATGTCATACTTTGGAAATTCTTGGATCAATGATGGAAGGGCAGCGATTGAATTTCAATGCTGTGTATAGCGGAGGGTCAGGCTTCTACATCCAATGTTTATAAATTCATGTCTCTACTTTTGATTTTATCAATGTTTTCTTCCCCTCACATGGAATCTGTTGGTCACCTTTCAGGGAGAGGGGGGAATGCACCCACCAATGGTTTAGGGTAAAAGACAATGATCTACGAGAGAAAATAACTACTCAAGGTGAGTTTCGTGTAGTTGTGTTCTCCGAGAATTGTGGAGATTATTATTTATGACCCAAGTGTAGTTTTCACAACAATAGATGACCAAGTGAAGTATTCATCTAATCTTTTGATAAATAATTGTACAAAGGCACTAAATATTTTTAAAAAATGTAAATTTAGCGTATACCTGTGTATGGCACAGGTCACTGCACTTGTTATGGAAAACATAAATACTTGATATTTGTGATTAGCAGATTTTTTGGATTTGACTCTTGATGATGTTGGTGCCTGCATTGAGCTTGTCTTCACACCTGTGTGCAAAGATGGAACTAAAGGCAATCCAAAGAATGTGGTATCTGATATGATTTCTCCTGGTAAGATTGTTTTGTGCACGAAATTGGAAAAACAATGTGAACTTTATGTAACATGGCCCTAATTTTGTAGCTGGAGTGCATGATACAATCAGTGATATCTGTTCTGACAATTACTTTAACCAAGTATATTAATATATTTTAACTAAATAAAAATTAATTGTTATTAATTCAATAAGGTAAATCTTTGACAAAATAATATCTTCACTACTTAATCAGTAATTAATAGAAGAGTTACTGAATTTGAATATCATTGTACTTCTAAAAGAGTACTAAGTACACTGATGACTCTTGCAGTATACAGAAATGTTTGAAAGTTCTGAATGACTGTCATCTGTGCCTATATATCATGGTTAATGGATTTTTTTTTTTTAGTTTCTTTTTGCCGCGTGTGTGTATGTTTGTATTGCATGTATCAATTCTATAATATTCTGCAATGGATATATACATCTCTTATGTAATTAATTTGTTCTTTTGTCTTCTGAGCTCAGCGGATCCTAAGGGAATAGAGCTCACAATTCCTGACTGTAGCGAAGACAGGCAGGTTACCCCATTTAGGATATATTTTGGTGGACATGAAGGAGTTGGAGAATATATTTGGTACAGAACAAAGATTAAGCTTGAAGGATCTGCACTACTAAATATATCTAATGCTTCTGACATTGAGATATGCGGGACAGAGCTGTAAGTGCCAACATATTGTATTGTAGTAATTGTTATACGAAAAATTATATATCTACATGAAATTGAAGATTATTTTCCTTGTCATGTCAGAACGTATAAACCAACTCTGGAAGATGTTGGATCTTTTTTGGCCTTGCATTGGGTGCCAACTCGTGTGGATAGCACTTGTGGAGAGCCTTTGGTGGCAATTTGCAATACCCCAGTTTCCCCTGGTATAATTGTAGCTCTTAGCTTGCGGCTCTTTATTAATTATCTCTGATGCTTTTAATGTGGGTTCATTGTAATTACATCAGATGTAGAGTGTGATATTTAGTACTTTTAGTTGTCTTACTCCTATATTAATTTGCAGCACCTCCAGTAGTTGCTAATGTACACGTGAAAGAGTTATCTTTGGGAATTTACTCTGGTGAAGGTGAATATTTTGGTGGATATGAAGGAGAAAGCCTTTTTAGCTGGTATAGAAAAGATAACGAGGGGACTGTTGAGCTGATTAATGGAGCAAGCTCTAGAACCTACGAAGTTACTGATTCAGATTACACTTTTCGTTTGGTGTTTGGGTAATGTTTCTAGATTACTCTTTTGCTTTTCATGTTTTACCATGAAGAATATGAATGATATGGCATGATAGACATAACTACTTGGTAAAACTCAGATTCAGAATGTGGAAGAAGAGAGATTTTTTTAATGCTATTTCTCCCCCACTTTAGATTTGAAGATCTATTTAGCGAATTGGGTTTGGAAGGAATTGATTTTGAATGTGTCAAATTTTTAGATTATATATTTTTTGTTTAAATCAAAGTTTGGACAGTCCTCACTTTAGAAGACGGTTTTGTAGGGTTGAGTTAGGCCTATAATATAAGATGGTATTAGAGACTATTTTGGTCCCTTATTGGGTCAAGATTTCTATTATTCCACCAACATTTGTTGACATTCTAGATATCCAATTAAGAGGTGTATTCTTTTCTTGTTCTTCACTTATTCCATCTGTATTAGTCCACACTTGAAGTGTTTAGCCCTAAGTGTAAAGGTGTATGTTTAAAGTTTTACGTTAATTAGAGATATGGTCTAGGTAGTAATTATAAGTCTTAGGAAGTCCTAAACTTACTATCTGATTTGTGGGGTTGAGTTATGCTTGGAACCCAATTTCTACTATGTGCTAATTTTTTTTCTTCCTTTCAGATATACTCCAGTTCGTTCAGATTCGGTTGTGGGCGAACTCAAGTTATCTGATCCAACTGACATTGTTTTCCCAGGTAACCATTATGCAAATATGTAATTTTCTAAGTTGATTTTTTTTAATGGTAAAACACTTTTAATCTTCAAAATTTTAAGTTGTTCTTGATAAGTAATTGGGGTTCTTGCATTGTCCTGTAGAGCTTCCATATACAGAGATGCTTGCTCTGACCGGAAAGGCAGTTGAAGGTGACTTACTTACAGCTGTTGAAGTGATTCCAAATAGTGAGATGCAGCAACATGTCTGGAGCAAGTACAAGAAAGATATAAGATACCAATGGTATGGTCTTATACTTTACATTGATGCAGGATTACAATATTTCTCATTAAACAATTTACTTTTTAATTTATTCCCTCGTGTCAAATACAGTAATAGCTGGTAGTCACTCTTACTAGCTGTATAATTACCATTTTCATTTGAGTTCACTAACCTAGGTTGAAGTCTGCAAATTTATCTTTATATCAGGTAATAATAAATTTGTTATACTATGTAAGATAAATAATAAAAGGGAGAAAATTATTTCCTAGAAAACTAAGATTCCGACACAACTTGGATTTATTTATTTATTTATTTAAGAACTATAATTCACCTAGAAACATTTGTTTCGCAAAAAATTTATCCGAGGGGTATTGATTATCAATAAATAAAGATCATGCACCAGTAACCTGCCAAGGTGGCTTTCAGACGTGATTCAATAAAAAATGTACCAAATACTAATATATTGAAAGGAGCAGTTGTGAGCTCAGATGAAAATGATAATTATGCAGATAGCAGTTACAATTACATTTGTGATGATACTTTTTCCATGTGGTTCAATATTTCTTTCAACTAACAATTATATTTGTGGTGGTATTTATATCTATATTATGATGAGAACGACAGTTGCAAACTTGCGATGATTTTAATCAAAATCCGTTATTTGTTTAACATGAATATTATTGCAGGTTTTGTTCATCAGAAGTGGGCGACAGTTTTTCATATGAGCCATTACCCAATAAAAGCTCTTGCTCGTATAGGGTGCGGTTTGAGGATATTGGCCGTTGTTTGAAATGTGAATGTGTTGTAACTGATGTGTTTGGACGGTCGGGTGAGGTGGTATACAATGAGACAAGTCCTGTATTGCCAGGTAATTGCCTCGAGTGCATAAGCTTTCTTGCGTTGCCATTATACCCTTTTTGCACATTGTACCCTAAAAGGAAGTACTTTATAGGCAGTCAAGTTGCACATTTAAGGAAGTGTCTCGCTTTTCTCAGAGAAATGACAGTGAATTTACCATTTGAAATATGTAATTGAATTGACTCTTCTATCTAGCAAAATTGGAGTTCTTGTGCTATCTAATGCAAAAGTAGTATTTTAACACTATGACCATTTATTTTATGATTGATTCTCCCTTGCATTTTCGTCATGATTTATGCTTTGCTATAAGTATTATTTGTGCATTCTCAGGGATTCCTAGGATACACAAGCTTGAGATTGAGGGAAGGGGATTCCATACCAATCTCTATGCTGTTCGTGGCATTTATAGTGGTGGGAAGGAAGGCAAAAGCAGAGTCCAATGGCTTAGATCAATGGTTGGAAGTCCCGATCTGATCTCTATACCAGGTATGCTAAATCCTATAGAGCATTAAAAAGAGTTGGTATTTCCATTTTAAGCTGTAGAGAAGTACTGTGATTGAATTTCAATACATAAACCAGATGAACTAAGTTGCATTTTATTTTCCTTTGAAGAGCAAAGGATACGATGTATATCTATGTTAATCAAACTATTTTTATTGAACTTCAGGAGAAACAGGCAGAATGTATGAAGCAAACGTTGATGATGTCGGTTATAGGTTGGTGGCCATCTACACTCCTGTCAGAGAGGATGGAGTAGAGGGCCAATCAGTTTCTGTATCCACAGATCCAATTGCAGTTGGTAAGTTGAAAGTTTTTATCTAAATGGTATCATGATTTGATGGATTAGTAAATTGTCTTTTGACAGTATATAGTACACTACGGTGAGTTGCCAAACATTTGTTGGTTGCTAATTTTTATATTTGATTACAAATTCATTAATATAACACTATTAATTTATCTTTTTGTGGTTGACAAGATTCACTAATAGTTTGGAATTCTTTTAAGCTAAAGTGTTTGTAAAACAGGCTCTAAAACAATGGAATTCCTATATTAATCATTATTGTGAAGCCGTTACATGCCATTTTTGTTTAAAATGAAAGAAGTTTTCATCTTAATATAGTAGGATTTATATCTGACTTCTAATTCCATGCAGAGCCTGATGTTCTTAAAGAAGTGAAGCAGAACCTTGATTTGGGATCAGTGAAATTTGAGGTAGGTTATATCTTTTCGACCTAAGTGTGGCCATGCCCTAGTTCTGCTGGTGTTATCGTATTGGTCTGAACGAAACATTTAATAGTTCACAAGAGAAAATGTCATGTTCGTAAAACCAAATTGTCTAAGTAACTGAATGCTAAACTCTACTTCTGTGGCAGGTATTGTGTGACAAAGACCAAACCTCGAAAAAGGTATTTTTAATAATAGTCTTTTGATGTTTTCATTTGAATTGGAAAAAAGACTTCCTATTTTTGACCTAATAATTTCTATTTCAGATTTCATCAGTGGGCACATATGAAAGACGTGTTCTTGAGGTAAACAGGAAAAGGGTGAAGGTGGTAAAGCCTGCCACCAAGACTTCTTTTCCAACAACAGAAATCCGTGGTAGTTACGCCCCTCCCTTTCATGTAAGTTTGGGTGACATGTGAAACACATTTTCCTTCATCAGCTATGTAATGTCATTGCTAGATTATTGTTTGCTTTTTAGTTTCCCTGTGTTGATTTTTGAATGTATCAGGTGGAGCTTTTCAGGAACGATCAACACCGTCTAAAAATTGTAGTGGACAGTGAGAATGAAGCTGACTTGATGGTGCAGTCCCGGCACATTCGAGATGTTATTGTTCTCGTGATTAGAGGACTTGCTCAACGATTCAACAGCACTTCCCTCAATTCTCTTCTCAAGATAGAGACATGATTCTTTGTAAGTTATTGAAGCATTGTATAGTCGGTCTATTTGATTTCGAAACCAAGTTTCTGAAACCAGTTATCTCAAGGTTTGCTTGTCATGTTTTGAAATGAGGTTTGCTTGTCCTGAGTGCAAAGTATTGTTTTGAGAGAACAGTTTTTGGTGATTGAAGATGTGCTTAACATGAGATAATTATAATTTACGAGTTTCACATTAAGAACTGCATGCATATTTGGCCATTTAAGAATGGTATACAATCCAGACACGAGTAGGATTTGTTCGTAACTATGAACATTTACCTAATCTAATTCATACACTAAAAAAATAATTTCAAAAGTAACTACCAAATATAGATTAAGATTACCACTTTTATATACAAAGTTACTCTTAATAATGCAATTCTTTTCCAAATTCAAAGGTTAAAATTTATATTGTGAAAATTTAAACTAAATCAAGCAATTAAAATTAAAATGAAAATTGGATTAAGATCCGAGCTATGCACAAATGTTAATTAGTTTTTGTTTTTACAGTTTTAATTGTCTTAATGTTTTTTAAATATAGTTAATATATTTATATTATTATAATTTATTGTGAATTTTTTATGATAAATACAGTCAATATGAATTTTTTGAACAACATTATGAAATAATCACATAAAAAGAAAAACGTATCTTGTTAAGTTGAGACTTGAGAGTGATGTATAAGATTTAGTTTTACAAATTTAAATAACTATAAAAAAATATTTTTTATGGTTTTTTTTTCTTCTTAAAAATAGCTGTAATGATAGTAAGATAAGGCGTGATTCTTATTTAATATAATATATAGATTTATTTTTTATATTTTTATCTATTTTAAATATTTATTTTAAATTATTTATATATGTATTATGTGATGCAAAATATTTAGTTAATTTTTGAAATTGTTAAAATATAACTTAAAATTTTATTATATATAATAAAAAATTGTAGTATTATATGAATTTTTTAAAGATGTGTGAATAGTTGATATATAAATTAGTATATAATTATTTTAGTTTTACAATTTTAAATATTTTAGTTTTATAATTTCAAATTTCAAGGCTATTGTTGAAATTACCTACCCATATTCCATTCATAACTATCATGATTATTCTAATTAAATTTTGGCTTCAACAATTGAAGTAGTTTGATATCAATCAATAGATCACAAATCTGTTGGGTTAAATAGTTTATTCTTCCAAGTTTCACATTGAGTAGTTGAAAGAAAATAGAATTTTAGTAATAATATAAATAGAGGTAGGTAGTTTCAGTTTTATACACAACAACAATTTTTTTTTTTGGTGTATTGAGAATTTGGGAAATTGTGTTTCTATAGGAGAGGGTAAAATAGTTTGTTTAGAGAATTTTCTATTTTTCATTCAAAAATAGTTTGATGAGAGGGTTTGCAATTTTTTCGTTCAAAAATTACAGTTGAGAGATGATATGCAATTTTTTCGTTCAAAAGTTGCAGTTGAGAGAGGGTTTGTAATTTTTTCTTTCAAAAGTCGCAATCGAGAGGGTTTGTAATTTTTCCGTTCAAAAATTGCAATTAGAAGTTGAATTATAATATTGAGTTTTAATTTTGAATTTTTTGTTTTTTTCTTCTTTTATGGGTGTGCTTTTGCAAGCGTGATTTTTTTTTTTTTTTTGTGAAAGTACCTACCCATATCTCATTCATAACTACCATGATTCCAATATTTTCAAAGTCGTGTAATTTTGGCTTCAACAATTAAAGTAGTCGTTGATATCAATCAGTAGATCACAAACCCTTCTTACAGGTATACAACATGCATTTAATTTTGTGCCGTTACTAATGTATATCTTTTATTTATATTCAATAGTGATTTTTTTGATAGATTTTTTTTTTTATATTAAGGAGGCCCAAAGAGAACAACTACAAGGGAACACTCCTAGGACTAGAAACAAGCCTTCTATCCTTCTCCAAGTCAAGCATCAGCCAAGGAGGAGGATTTCTATAGAAAATGGTATCACCTTTCAACTTCTTGCCCTCTAAAGCAAGCAAATTAGCACAACTGTTAGCCTCTCGATAAACATGTTGAATTTCCACATCTTTAAATTGAGAGAACATATTGATTATATTAGACACTAAGCTCCCACAAGCATATTTTTGTTCTTATTCTTCACCTTAATGCAATCAACAGCTCTGCAAGAATCAGATTTAATCTCCACTTTCAAGAAGCCAAGTTCAAGAACCAATTTGATACCAATATAAACACTCCATAATTCAGCCATTAGTGGGCCGCAAGAACCAATGCATTTGGAAAAACCTCAAATCCAAGCGCCACGACTATCTCTGATAATGCTACCACATCCTAATAAGCCATTATTATCGTGAGCACCATCAATGTTCAGCTTCACAAAAGCATTCTTAGGAGTACACCAATGGACGAGCTTAACATCTTGGGTTCTCTCCATTATCTTGCCGCTTAAAACCATAGCCTTCTTGTATTGAAGCACCTTATCAACAAAAGCTGGCCGCTTGAAAGTACGATTGTGAACCTCCTTGTTCCTCCAGTTCCAAAACGTATGACAAGCAATTGCCCAGGTATTTCCCCAAACATTACTACCATGCAACTCACTGAGAATATTTAGCTTTATCCATTCGTGCCAACCTGCAAGGAAAAAATTAGAACTGAGAGTATTAGGAACTATACAGTCCCAAACACCTTTCACTACACTGCAGGCTCTCAGTACATGCATAGAGGTATTGTGGGCCGCTCCACATAAGGAACAACCGTCCAGACCAAAACCTAACATGCTGATGCGATTATTCGTAAGCAAGCGATCATGCTGAAGAATTTAAATAAAAGTTTTGACTCTCTCAGGAGCATTAAGATTCCAAATTCTATTCCAAACCTTACTATCATCATTGTCACCACTCTGTACTAGGTACTTGTACATACGATTAATCGAGAAATTTTCTTCTTCGTCTGAGGTGAACACTAACTTGTCACAGCCATTATCATCCAAGGGAGGTGCAATGGCTACAATCTTAAGCTATAAATCAGTTGGAATCCAGTTGAGGAGGTTCCAATTCCATCCACCCTTGTCATCGACCAAATCAGCAGCTTTCAGATTAATGATATCTTCAGGGATATGGAGATTTAAATCTGCTAACCGCGAGCCTCTATCAATCTAGCTATGCGTCCACGGATTGATGTCCAAACCATTGCCAATTCTCCAGACACTCAAATCAGCCAGCCCTAGCGACGATCTAGCTATGTCTTTCCACAAGCAAGAGTCAGAATTCTTGGCTTGTAGGCTACTGCTGTTATGCACCACATTATATTTCTTGTGCATAATTTGACACCACAAGTCGTCATCACCATTCAAAATCTTGCACCCGAGTTTCATTTTACAAGCGGTATTCATAATGTTGAGATTTCTCAAACCAAGACCTCCATCACACTTTGCTCTTGTAACATTATCCCAACTCACCGCATGAAATTTCCTGCTCGAATATGAGTCACCCCAAATAAAACTTCGTTGAATTTTCTGAATTTCTTGAATGCAAGCTTTCGGGATAAGATTAGTCATCATAGGATAAGTAGGTATAACTTCAATGACACTTTTGGCTAATGTCACTCGACCAGCAAACGAGAGATTGCAAGCTTTCCAACCTGATAGTTTGTTAGCCACCTGATCTACAACATATTGGAAGTCCTGTTTCCTATTAGCTTTCCCTTTGAGAGGAATACCTAGATACTTGCTAAAGCTTTGAGTTTCTCTAAATCTAGATATATGAATAAGATGACTCCTGGTGCAACGAGGAACATTATCACTGAAAAGAATACTCGATTTCTCAGTGCTAATTTCCTATCCCGACATTAAGCAGAAGGACTCAAGAATATCCTTAACACATTTCAACTGAGCTTCATTTGCTTCCCCAAAGATCAGCAAATCGTCAGCAAACATCAGATGCAAGATGAGAACTCCATTCCTACCAATTTGAAATGGTTTCCATTACTTCTCGAGAATCGCATGCTCTATCAAATGAGAATGCTTATCCATACAAAGAACAAAAAGATAAGGGTAAATTGGATCACCCTGTCGAATTCCTCGTTGCGGTCTGAAAAACTCGTTCTTATTGCCATTCCAATTAATATTAGTCTCCTCACTAGTCACACCATGCATAATGACAATCACGATATTCCTAGGAAGTTCTATCTCCTCCAATATCCTTCAAATAAATTCCCAATTTAACTTTTCATAAGCTTTTGAAAAATCAATTTTAATAGCAAAGTAGCCTTTCTTTCCTTTTTTCTTTTGCATGGAATGCATGATTTCTTTGGCAATGATGATGTTCTCATGGATTGATCTCCCAGGAACAAACCCGACCTGAAGTGGAGAAACAAGTTGTGACATAAACAACTTAAGTCTCGTTACAACCACCTTACTAATAATCTTGTAGTTCGTATTACAAAGGTAAATAGGGCGGAATTGAGCCACAGAGGTTGGGTGATCCACTTTCGGGATGAGACAATTATCAGTTTTGTTAAAGTCAGCCATGCCACTAGGATTCTTCCACACATCCTTGACAATTGTATTAAATCCATTCCCACTATATTCCACGCTTTCTGATAGAATCCAGCTGGAAAGCCATCCGGACCTGGAGCTTTCCAAGGCTTGCTTCATGGAGAAAAGGGCTGTCTTTACTTCCATATCGCTAATATCCTCCTTCAGTGTTTCCAGTTCCACTAGAGATATCCTAGGAAAACTGATGGGAGACTGCCTCCAGTTACACAAACCTTGTGGACACAAGAAAAGGTTTTTATAAAACTTTGTAACATTCATTTTTAGGGTATCATGATCACTAATCCACGTACCATCCTCGTCTTTGAGCATCACTATTTTGTTCTTTCTCCTCCTAGCCAAAGTTTTCATGTGATAATATTTTGTATTGCGGTCACCATCTGCCAACCACATAGTTCTCGATCGCTGAAACCACATCATTTCCTCCTTATTCAGAATTTCACTAAGCTCCTTTTGTAGCTGCTTCTCAAGTTTCCTCATACCACCATAATTGTCTCTCATCTGCATCTTAAGTTGTACTCCCTCTAATCTTCTTAAAACCATCCTCTTCATTCTTTTGATTTGATCAAAGAACTCAAATTTCTACTTATCAATACCAGTCACAATATTATTAAGGTTGCACGTAAGTGACTGATCCTTCTTCCACACCTCCTGGAGTATGCTATTGTAGGTATCATGTATGAGCCATACATTTTCAAATCTGAACGGGCATTTCTGATACACACGGTTTTCTTCTTGCATATTGATGAGGATAGGGTGATGATCGGAGAACTCAACACGCACTAAGACTTGGACATAAGCATCAGGAAACTGTACCTTTCACTCGTCATTACTCAAGGCTCTATCTAATTTTTCGTAAATTCTTTGGCCACCATGAAAGATTGGACCTCTCCACGTAAATTTGGGACACTGCATTTCAATGTTGCTGATTTTGCAGGATCCTATTCTCTCCCTCATCTTATGACATCTTTGCGCGGAAGCTGGCAAATCACCCTTCTTATCTTTCACATTATCAATGTCGTTAAAGTCACCTGCAACCATCCAGCCTCCTATCAAATTCCTCGCAATGTTTTTTAAGCTATCCCAAAGCAACTTCTTGCAATTATCATTGGGACTTGCGTACACAGTCATTAACCACCAATCATCCACATGCTCCATGCAGACTTTGGAGTGAATATACTTACTATTTATATCATGCACCTAGATCTGAACTTCTTTAGATTTCCAAGCTAGAACAATTCCACCAGCAAACCCTCTATTATCGGAAGACTCTGTCAAATCAAAACCAAGTTTCAACAGCGTCTTCTTAATTTTTAACGGATCACATCTAGTTTCCATAATCACCAAAACACTAGGATTATGGATATCTAAATATTTCTTGCAATATCTAAAGAAGGCTTTATTAGCGGCTCCTCTACAATTCCAACACATTATTCTTTTACTTGTACATATCATAAAAACATAATGAACATATTAGGGCATCCAATCATCAAGAAGTTTCCTTCACCACTTTAATATTCCCCTCCACTAGAGTTGATTCACTTGTTGTGCTATCAGGTACCTTCTCTCTATCCAGCCCCATTGGTTGAGATTCCCTAATAGGATAGGAAAAGTTCGTGAGTCTGGCTCCAATTAAATCTGGTGGCTCATCAATCTCAATACCTCCTTCCTTCTCTGCATGGCTCTCCACCAATGCATGAGTGTGAAATGTTGCATTCTTTTTACGTAAAACTTCTCTCCCATCCTCAACTAACTCATTTTTCTTTCTCCTTACTAAACTGAATAAATCATATCTCTCTGCCTCTTTTGTAGCTCTAGGTTTAAAATTTTCAAGCATTCCCTCCACACCCGATCTGCTAATGCCTCATGATTTTTCCTTTAATTGAATACCTCCACATGTTGCAAAAGTAGTTTTCTTATTTTTAACTCTCAATTTTTGTTTCTTGCTACCTAGTCTTTGGCTAAGCGTTACTGTTTCAGACTCCTGGACCCCAACATTAATTACTAAGCTTGTAAGAGAATCAAGAATATCCTTCTTATATTTCCCCCCCGTGTCCTCCACATCAGCACCATTATCCTTGCCATTTATTATTTTTATTTGAAACTTTATCCATAATGGAATAATCAGAGGCAATCATTGTTGTCCCATCTTTTTCCATATTAGGATTATTTTTGTCATAATTATCATTATATTCATCATTAACTTCTGTATCCTCTTTCCTAAAATTAGAAAACGGGATCCTCCAGCATTAAATTTTCCATTGAAGTTCATCGGAGTCGTGTTTTTTCGGCCATCCACCGTCTTCTTCCCCCTCTCTTGCTTCCGAACAATTTTCCAGGGGCCCTTTTCCACCTTAGACCCTTCTTGCCTACTACCATCACCTTTAGCTTCATCACCTGCACGTCTCTCCCCATCATTACTATTCTCGCCCAACAGATTCTTCCCCTTGCTATTGAAGGAACAACTTTCTTTGTAATGTCCGTAACAACCACAAATAAGACAAAGCAAATGCAGCCCTTCATACTCTATCTTGTAGCTACTTCCTTAGATTCTCAGCATAGCATGTAGTGGTTTTGCCAGGTTCACAGTAACATAGATATGAGCATACTTGCCCCTCTCTTGTTTCGTCGCGGTTTTGTCAACCTTCATCGTCCGGCCAATACGATTACCAAAGCATGTTAATGCCCTAGTATCATAGTATTCTATTGGGATCCCCACAATTCTAACCCACACCGCCACTTCGTTGATGGATTCGATATTATGTTGGAAGTTCGGCCTCTAATTTTTTAGCGTCAGATAGTGGTCATAGATGAACCACGGCCCGTTCAGCATTGTCGCCTTCTTATCATCCTCATGAGAGAACGCCACCAGATAATAATCATTGCTCAGGTCAATGATACTAATAATTCCTTTGCGAACCCACATTTGATTTAACATGTTCTCAAGAGCCTTGTATCCAACTTTCTTCCCTAGCAACTTGACAATCACCCCTCTCTTCCATGGTCTTTAAATTCTTTTTTCCTCCTTCTCCGAGAAAATAAAGTTAGGGCACTCATAACCACCTATAAATTCTTCCTCAACTCTGATGTCCCCATAATCGTCTTCATTTATTCCCAATCCTTCCTAATCAAATTCAGTTTCCTCCTCCATTTCATCTCCACTTTTTCCAGCCATGATATCCCTGAAAGAGATACCTTTCTCAACCAAATGAACCACCCCTTCCTTGACTTTTTTGGTGCTTCTTTTCTGTAGATCAATCTTCGCCGTACTCTTTTTCAAGCTTGCCGGAATAGTATTACCTATTTCCGTGTCAGACGAACTCACAAACCCTAGTAGAGGGTTCGACATCATTTGTCCCTCGGATTCAATAAAAATTTGATTTTATAGATAGATGATAACGCGAAAATGTATCACATATTAGGCTTGATTTACATATATTATTTCCCTATTTTATCTTAATTATGTTGCTTTATGTTGGTATTATGCTGGTATTTTCATTGTTTTAGGTTTTATGTTCGTTTTGAGGACTATTTGTGAAAAGGAGAAGAAATGGAGCTAAATCCACTACTATTTATGCTTAAAAGATGAAAAAGGGGTGCTGAAGTATGTGAAGGGTGCAAATAGGATGGACCAAGTTTGGAAGTCCAGCCCACGAAGGAGCTGAAGCTCCCACTATGAAGAAGCTAAGACGCCCGTCCAAGGGCCCAATTGCATGAAGACGCCCGTCTCCAAAGTCCAAGGGCCACGTCATCAAAGGAGACGTCTGTCTCACCCTCCACAAATCAAGGAACGTACGTCCCCATCAGTCCACTGCCACGTCTCCAAGTGGGAGACGCCCGTCTCCAGCTGCCTCCTAAATCTTCTCCACTTGAGACGCACGTCTCAAGTCGTTCAAAGGCTCTCCCCAAAAAGTGGAGACGCCCGTCTCCAGTCCACTGCCACGTCCCCAAGCTCCAAGCCCACTAAGAGACGCCCGTCTCCAAAAGCACGTGGACCCCGCCACTTTCTCCATTAATTTCGTGGACAATTCCAAGTCCACTCACCCCATGATTTTCTCAAATTCCCACTATCTCCACTACTTCTCACGTGATAACTTCCACTTCCATTCACTATAAAAAGAGGCTGAGCATTCATTTGAAGGCATCCAAGTTTTAGGCGCGGAAGCGCTGTTCATAGTTTTAGGCATATATTATCACTTTGTAAAAGTGGTAGTTTCTCACATTGAGGAACTACCACACTATTAGTTTTAGGCCTACAATTTATGTACTCTTGGATCACAATCTTGTCGACATTATTTCAAAGCTTTATTCAAGTTTCAAGATTTGCTTTGTTCGTAATTTTATTCAAGTTTGTTTCGTCTGCTTTACTTCCAGGTTTATTTATTTGCAATTATTTTAGTTTCTTGTTCCCTAGAGTCTTCTTGCCTTTCTTCTTCTTTTTAGTTAGCATGGTTTTCAGCTCTTCTTGCCCCTTGGACAAATTCAGAATCAAGGCTTGGAATTTCTGCATTTTGAGCTTGAAGGTCTTTGACAGATTGCTCGAGATCCATTGGTGCTGAAATAAATAGCGAGAGAAGATGAGAGACCTGTTGTATAAACCTGTTATGCGATGTTATGAATGCAAATGCAATGCTTTCAAGGATCTTTAGGAAATTAGTTAGCAACATTAGAAAATGGTATAGTCGCGTCTTCGTTTGAAGAACTCTGATTCTTGGATGTCCTTCTATGGGAATCAAGCTCACCATATCCAGTGGGTCATAGCCTCTGATTCGGGATACCTCTGAATTTGAAATTATATGGTTAGAGGAAAATAAATCCTCTTGCCCCTTTATAGGTACTGTGTCTTTGAGTTGGAAGGTGTGTGGCCAGAGGAAAATAAATCCTCGTGCCCCTTGATAAGAGTTCAATCCTTGATAAGAGCACCTGAAATTGTGCGCCCTGAATTCCTAAGATCCTTGAAAGGGTTAGTTAAATCATGTTATGCTTATGATGTTATGATGTCATGATGTTATGCAATGCATCAGGCAAAGCGTAAGATAGTGAGGACGGGTGAGTCCCACAAGAAAAACCTGCAAGAAAACCAAAGGGTTAGTAGCAGACACAGACAAGTCACACAAGTGTCCTTAGGCTTAAAGGCTTGCATGAAGTTCGTAGGTAAGTACCCTCCCCACTGAAGTTAAGTTGGTTCAACCTGTCCTAGAATAGTAACCGGGTTCTATGGTGCTCATATCCCTGATCTTTCTCGCGGGCATTGTCTCAACATGGCACTCGATCGGCCAGCCAAAAGCATCCCTAGAGTCCAATCTCAATGAGTGTAGCATCGAGTATCAACCGGCTTCAGTCAGGAATCCAAAGCCAGCTATCTCGCTACTTCCTATAGGCCAAAGTCAAGTTCAACTAAGGTTCTAAGGGCGAATTAGTGCTTATGACACCACGCGGTAGCCAAATGTCTCCTCGTGGGCCTCCTTTGGACTTAAGATCACGTGGTCAAAACAAATGTTAAGGCCCATTGCTCAAAAGTATGTATTTTGCCAATTAAGGTTTCACACTTTTCTTGAAAATCGACCAACTTCTGAGCCTCGTATCTCCTTCAAATTTTATCATATAACCATGTTCTAGGACTTTTTAGAAAGCCCAAGATGTCCTCTAAATGACCCTTTTGATTTCATCTCAAGTGATTTTACCATGTCCAAGTTATGAGCTTTGAGAAAAAATGATTTTTTGCGATCCTTTAGAAGGACCTGTAATGTTTTGGCTCGTATCTCTCAAATGAAGCATTTTTGGCCTTGGCGTGTGAAAGACAAAATTGTAGAGAATTCAATTTCCTTCAAATTGAGATTTGGATGGGAAATTTCTGATGTTCCATGTGGGAGTTATGGCCGGTCAAAGTTTAGTTGACTTTTCCCTTAAAAAACCTAATTTAGAAACTCAGGTTCTTGATGATTCTGGAGATTTTCTTGATGAATCATGATCAATCCTTGATCAAATGATGAATGATACTCCATAATGAGGATGTTGACCAAAAATCAGAAGTTTTGATTATGGTTTGTCCATAGTTTGACTTTTAGGTCAACCAGTCGATTATTGATCGTTTGAGCAGTTGACTGAGTAACCTTTTGAATCAGGGCTTGACACTTGGCCTGAGGATACTATGAGGCATATGAGATACCATGAAGTCCACTTGAGGTATCAGAAGTTGATTTTTCTTGGAAAGAAACAAAACCCTAGTTTTGGTCTTCATTGTTTAGGAGGAGAGTGAACATGCTTGCAATTGGATATCATATGAGCCTGAGGAGACTGCTTGAGCCAAGATATCTAAAAATGTGATGGGCAAATTTTGGGGTATGACAGAGATGTTGTGCTATCTGACCCACTTGAACTTCCAGATTTTTAATTGAGGGGTGGTATTTCTGTGGTTGTTTCTTGTTTCTTCTTGGAACTGAGACATTGCCCAGCCAATCTTTCAATTGCCACTTCCCATTCTGCCTTCTGGGTGCCTTGTTGTTGTTGATCTTTCCAAGCAAAATTTGGATGATTCTTCCACCCTGGATTATAGGTGTTAGAATACGGATTGTTTTGCCTTAAGAATTTGATTTCTTCAATCTGCTTAGGAGTTGCAACACAATATACAGTTTGGTGAGGACCATTACAGATTTCACAGCTGACAGGTTGCGCTTGTTGAACTTGAGCCACCTGTTGTGTACCTATATTCATAGCCTTCAATTTCTTTTCAACTTCTACGGCTATTGCATCTTCAACCCGAATTTTAGAAGTCTCCAACTTCAGATCAATTCTTCCCTCAAGTTTGTTAGTACACCTGTCATACAACTCTAGATGCTCATTTGCAGTTATCGCTTCAATGATCTTCTTAATACCAGTGGCTGTTGAGAAATTCGTTGAGTCACCGGCTGCAGTATCGATCAACTGCTTTGTCTTTATTTTGAGCCCATTAACAAACACTTGCATCTGTTCAGTATGATCCATGTTATGAATTGGGCATGCTAGGAGGATCCTCTTGAATCTTTTGTAGGCATCTTCCAACGGTTCACCCTCCTTCTGCTTAAAATTCAGAATTTCATACCTTTTTCGTAGAAAGACTGACGCTGGAAAATACTCATTCAGGAAGGCCTTTTCCATCTCTTCCCACGATGTGATACTTTCCGCTGGGAGGGAATAGAACCACTCTTCTGCTTCTTCGGCCAAGGTGAACGGGAACATTCTCAGCTTCTTCGCCTCTTCTATATGCCCTTCAATTTTTAAAGTCGTACTCATGGTCAGAAATCTCTGCAAGTGCTTGTTTGCATCTTCATTAACCTTTCTGGTGAAAGGCTTTCTTTCGAGCTGAGTGATGGTGCTTGGATGCAATTGAAAATTGGCCGCATTTACCGGTTGGTTGACAATTGTTAGTCTACCACCCGGTGTGTTTGTAGCACCATAGTCTCCGAGAAGTCTCTCAGGTGGAGATGGATTCTCGCCCATAACTTCCTCTTCACTTTCAGAATCTGAATGAATTGTCACAACTTCTTCTTCGGATTCCAGTTTCTCTTGACGAGCTAGTCTACGCCTTGCGTGCAAGGTTCTTTAAATTTCCGCGTCAAAAAGAAATTCAGCTGAGGCCTTACCTCGCATACACAAATTAGACAAATATTAGAATTAAAAAAATAAAAAGTGCAGAAAATAAAATTTTAGTCGCAGAGCAACAAAATTCTAATTGAACTCAACTTAAACTCAATATTATGGTAGTTCCCGGCAACGGCGCCAAAAACTTGATCGGTAAAATAACAAGTGTACTATTTTGCCTCTTGTAATAATAGGGAAAATTCCCCGAATATCGATCTCAGGGACTGCGCAAGAATAATGAGTTCAATTCAAAGTTCAATTAAACAAAAACTTCAATTGGGTTTTGTTTGGTGATTATCACTTAGCGAAAAGTAAAATAAGCAGTAAATGAAATTGACTTTTTAACAAATATGAGTAACATGCTAGGGATAGTGGATGATTGACAATGTAACAACTCTGAAATTTATATTGCAACAACTTATTTTCAACAATCAATTATCGGTTCTTAAGGTTGTTTGATCCTAAGTCCTTAGTGAAAAAACCTTTGATCCTTCATCCTAAACCCTAAGTCCTTAGAGATTTACAATGAAATCAAGCAATTAAGTTATCAAGAATATCTGGTTACTATAAGGTAATCCTAGTCCTAGGTAATATCAATTATAGCATATTCTCATGAAAGCATTATCAATGGTTGTCTAACCTAAACGATAATCATACATCAATTCTGATTTGTCCGAAAGGAAAAGCATTAGAAACATCAGGAGAATAAATCAACAATGAAAAACATGATTGTTATTGCAATTGCAAACTCAGAGTCATTACAAAGTGAAATCAGAGCCACCCCCTAGCATTGGGGGGTTTAGCTACTCATAGTAATCAAAGAAAACACAATAATGAATAAAGACATTACAAGAAATTGGAGGAGATTAAATCTTCAATTGCTTCCGTTCATGAAGATCTTCTTCTCTCCCAAACCCTTGCTTTCTCCAATCTTCTCTTGTATTCTTTTTTCCAATCTGTCAAAAGTCCCTTTTTCCTTACATAAACTTCGTTTAAGTAGATTCAATATCAGTCTCAGTATCAGCAAAAAGTCCAAAGTACCCTTAATACAAGACAGAGTAAAATAGATCAAATAGTGAAGTTTCTGTCCGCACCCAAAAGCATGGGCCGTGTTTTTTCACACGGGTGCCCGTGTTTATTTTCTGATTCACGTGGTTTGGAATTTTGCATCAGGCCCAAAAGAACGGGCAGTGTTTTTTCACACGGGTGCCCGTGCTTTTCCACTGTCTTGATGTCTTTTTGTGCTTTCCCTTGGCTTTTCCACACGGGCAGTGTTTTTTCACACGGGTGCCCGTGTTTTTCCTCCTGATTCCTCTTAAACTTCCATCTCTCCGCATTCCAAAGTCCCCTAATTGCGTCCATTGTTTCCTCTGATCAAACACATCAACCTGAAACACTAACACTACCAAACAAAGGCATAAAGATGCTCTTTTGACATAAACTTTAAACAAAATGCTATGCAATACTATAAATTAATAAACATGATAAACTTAACATAAAAGCAATAAAACAACCAAATGTGTTACCAAAACGATGAATTTTTGCCGGATAAACGACGGAAACTTAATAGAAATGGTGACCGATCAGATTTTCTGGGGGGTATGCCCTCCATTCTTATTTTGTACGTATATTTACCAGCTCGGTCTTTATGGTCGTAGTTGGGCACATTATCGGGCTTTTTGCCCGTCTTTATTTAACAGTACTTAGTTTTTAACGCTTTTGTTAGTTTCCTTGGAATTCGTGTGCATGCGTTATGTGCTTTTTGGGAGGTGAGTTACCGATTTCCAACGTCTTTATTCATTAAAGGCTTTGTTCATTTCCCTAGCTTTATGTCCCCCTCATTAAAGGCTTTGTTCGTTTCCCTAGCTTTATGTTCCCCTTCTTCCTTTATAAAAGAAGGTCTCATGGACCTCTCTTTCTTCATTTCTCGCAGGAATGAGTGGAGCTGAAGGAAAGAAGGTATCTTCAACCTCGTGCTCTTGTAGAGTGAAGAAGGTGAAGAAGAAGGCTCTGCCCGACTCTGCTTCTCGTTCCCATAGTTCTTTGGGTTCAGACGCTCGTGCTCGGGCGACTGGTGTAAGAGTCGTGGTTGATGCGAATGGTTCTGAGACCGAATGGGATGAAGATTGGTAAATATCTTCACTCGGAGGAATTTGCTCGTCGAGAGGAGTGAAGCGTTTCCCTTTCATTCGATGTTCATTTTGTAATCTTCATGAATGATGAATAAAGTATCATTGTTGTGTTTTGTGTGTTTATTTTGCATATTTGGGAGGTTTGCTCGACTATAATATATTGATCGCCCAGTGTGTGGAACTGTGGTCGATTACTGGGGACATGCGCCTGGCGTGTGGTGAGTCTCGGATTTCGTTGTGTTGAGCTCCGAGGCTCATGGCGTGAACGGTCCCCTCGCGAGCGGGGCGTTCTGCCTTCGTGGTACACGATTACGACGGGGATGCTCGGTATTCGGGTTCCCCGAAGGACAAGGAGTCTGTTCAATTAAGAGAGCAGGCTTCTGTCCTTTTGTTTCAGTTAGAGGTGCTCGACGCGTACTAGGCCGCACCTGTGTTTTTAGCTGTAGTATTGTTTAAGTTTTTCAGCGTTCCAAGGTCGAGCGAGTTCTTCTCCTTGCAAATTCTCTAGGTAGTATGCCCCGTTTTCTGTCCTTGCTCGGATACGATAGGGGCCTTCCCAATTTGCGACCAATTTTCCTTCTCGGGAATCTTTGTGGTTTCTTTTGAGCACTAGGCTGTCTACTTTGAATTCCCGTTTGATGACCTTTACGTCATGTCTTAGGGTGATTTTTTGCTTGAGCGAGGCTTCGCGTAGGGCGGCTCTGGTCCGGATTTCCTCGACCAAGTCGAGCTCTTCTCTAATTGCCTCGATGTTGCCCTTTGTTTCGAGGGGATCTTCGGTGCGTCTTGAGGGCACATGTATTTTGACGGGGATCACAGCCTCTGTCCCGTATGTCAGTCGGAAGGGGGTCTCCCCGGTGGTGGAGTGCGGGGTGGTGCGATAGGCCCAGAGGACGTTGTGTAGCTCTTTGACCCATCCCCTTTTTATTTCATCCAGTCTTCTTTTGAGGCCCCTCAATATTACTCGGTTAGCGGCCTCCGCTTTCCCGTTTGTTTGGGGATGCTCGACTGATGCGAAATGTTGTTTGGTTCCTAATTTCGTGATGAATTCTTGAAAACGCCCGTCGGTGAACTGGGTGCCATTGTCGGTGATGATGGCCAAGGGTACGCCGAATTGGGCGAGGATGTTTCTTTTGTAGAAGCGAAGTACATTTAAGGAGGTGATTTTGGCTAATGGTTTGGCCTCGATCCACTTAGTGAAATAGTCGACCGCGACTATTAGATACTTGTTCTGATTGCTCCCGGTTACGAACGGGCCGAGGAGATCAATGCCCCACCACGCGAATGGCCATGGAGATGACAAAGACTTGAGTTCGTTAGGGGGTGCAAGGTGCATGTCCCCAAAATGCTGGCACTTGTCGCATTTCTTTACGTATTCCTTGGCGTCGTCTTGCATTGTGGGCCAATAGTATCCGGCTCGGAGGGCTTTCCGGGCGAGATATCTCCCTCCTAAGTGTTGCGAGTTGATTCCCTCGTGTATCTCTCGGAGTATGTGGGGAACTGTGCCCTCCTCTATGCATTTGAGGAGGGGTATGGAAAATCCTCGTCGGTAGAGGCGATTTTCGACCAAGACGTATGAGCAGCCTCTCCTTCGGATTACGGAGGCCTCTTTGGGATCGGCAGACAGGAGGTCGCTAGTTAGGTAATTATATACGGGGGGTCATCCAGTAGGACGCATCCCCTATCGCGTTTACGAGTGTTAGTGCGAATGGAGATTCAGTACTGGGTTTTGGCAATATTTTATGGATTATAGATTTGTTGCCCCCTTTCTTCCTCGTACTAGCTAGTTTTGATAGGACGTCTGCCCGAGAGTTGTGTTCCCTTGGGATGTGTTTTACTTTGGCGCTCCTGAATCGGGTTAGTCTTTCTCGTACGAGGGCCAGATATTCGGCGAGGGCTTCGCTTTTGAGCTGATATTCGCCTGAGATATGGGATGCGACCAGTTGAGAATCGGTGAACACCTCAATTTCCTCGGCTTCTAAATCGTTTGCGAGGCGCAGTCCGGCAAGCAGGGCCTCATACTCGGCCTGGTTGTTGGATGTTGGGAATGAGAGCGAGAGGGATACTTCTATGAGGGTTCCTTCCTCGTTTTCTAGGATGATCCCTGCTCCGCTGCCAGTTGAGCTGGATGCCCCGTCCACGTATAAGGTCTATCTCCGGGCGTTGTTGTTTGTTGTTTCGGGGAAAGCTATTTCGGCCACGAAATCTGCCAAGACTTGTGCCTTAAGGGCTTTTCTTCCTTCGTATTTGATGTCGAACTCGGCAAGCTCTAATGACCAACGGAGCATCCTTCCGGCCATATCGGGGCGTGCAAGCGATTGCTTCACGGGTTGCTCGGTTCGCACGACGATGGTATGGGTTAGGAAATAGTGCCTGAGTCCCTGGGCCGCGGTTATTAACGTGAGTCCGACCTTTTTCGATTTGCTGATATCTGACCTCGGGGCTTTGGAGTGCTTTGCATGTGAAGTAAATGGGTTTCTGGCCTTCTGGGGTTTCTCGTATTAAGGCCGCGCTGACGGCCTCGGTGGATACGGCGAGATAGAGATATAGGACTTCTCCAGCCTCAGGCCGGGATAAGACCGGTGGGCTGGAGAGGGCTTGCTTGAGATGGGAGAGGGCGCGTTCACACTCTTCCGTCCATTCGAAAGCAGTTTCCTTACGCAAGAGTTTAAACAAGGGAAGGGCATGCTGGGCGGATTTGGCCACAAACCTGGATAGCAACGTGAGCATGCCGTTTAAGGTTTGGATGGACTTTTTTGAGCTCGGGGTGGGCAAATCCGAAAAAGCCCTGCATTTATCTGGGTTGGCTTCGATTCCTCTTTCTGTTAGGTAGAAACCGAGGAATTTTCCTGCTCGAACACCGAACGTACATTTCTCGGGGTTGAACCTCATCTTACACTTTCGGGCTTGCTCGAAAACCCTTTTGAGATGGGCGGCATGATCGGTTTCTTTTTGGGATTTGACGATCATATCGTCCATATAGACTTCGAGCATGTCACCTATTTCTGCTCGGAACACTTTGTTCATCATGCGTTGGTATGTCGCGCCGGCGTTTTTCAGACCGAAGGGCATTACGTTGTAATAGTAGTTGCCTGATTCGGTCATGAAGGCCGTGTATTTCTTGTCAATTTTAGCCATGTGTATTTGATTGTACCCGGAGTAGGCGTCCATGAATGAAGGTAATTTAAAACCGGCGGAATTATCGACTAGTTTATCTATATTAGGAAGAGGATAAGTAACTTTTGGGGAAGCCCTATTGAGATCGGTGTAGTCAGTGCACATGCGTCATATTCCATTTGATTTTTTAACAAGTACAACATTGGAGAGCCAAGTGGTATACTTGGCCTCAGATATAAATTTTGCCTCTAGGAGGTCTTTTACAGCTAGTTCGGCCGGAGCCGTTTTCTCTGGTGATTGTTTTCTGCTTCTCTGGGCGATAGCCTTGCAAGCGGGGTCGATAGTCAGGTGATGGAAAGCCACTTCTGGATGGAGCCCGGGCATCTCGGCGGCGCTCCAAGCGAATAGGTCGGCGTCTTCGTGGAGGCAAACTTTGAGTTGTCTTTTGGCCAGGTCTGGCAGGTCTGCTCCGATCTGGACTCCCCTGGTTGGATCTTCTCCGAGGGCCACGAGTTCGAAGTCTGCGTCTGGAATTGGCCGGAGGATCCCTTCTGATGTACCTGCGTTTGCGCTCTGCTCGGGTTCTCCCAAGAAACAGCTGTCGAGGTCGACCGTGTCGATGCGCGACATTAATCGGTTGGTCTCGGAGATAGCGTTGGTCGCTGTTTTCTCTTGAGCGGGTGTCTTTATCGTACTCAAGCCTTTGGCGGAGGCTTCGAAGCATCTCCTTGCCGCTTCAATGTCGCTGTTGAGTGTTGCGACTTGTCCTTTGGTTGTGTAATATTTGAGTTTGAGATTCACGGTTGAAGGGACCGCAATCAATTCGGCCAGGGTCGGGCGTCTAAGGATGCATTGGTATATCGACGGGCAGTCGATGACCAGGAATGGGACCTTAACGGCCCTCACGGTTTCCGCTGATCCGATGGAAACTATAAGCTCGACGAAGCCACACGATTTAGTGACCGTGCCGTTGAAACTTTGTAGGTCCGATCCTCAGTAGGGGGTGAGGTGGCTGTCGTTAAGTTGCAGTGTTTTGAACAGTTGGGAGTACATGATGTCAACTGAACTTCCTTGATCGACCAATATGCGTTGCACGTCAAAGTTGGCCATCCGAGCCCGGATCGGAAATTAAATTATTATTTAGAATTATTTGGTATTTTGTTGAATTATTGGAGAATTATGGATTAAGGGCCATTGGGCTGGAATGGCGAGATTAGTAGTATGGGGGTGCTAAGAGAGTAAGCCCATTACTAATTATTTTATGTTTTCATAAAATAAAGGAAATAAGGAAAATTGGGAAAAAGGAAAAAGGAACGTGAAAAGCAGAGCAGAGGAGATGAGAGATTGGAAAACTGATACGTGAAAGAGGAACAGAAGAGGAAGAGGGCTAATCAAGATCTTTGGCTAAGGTAAGGGGGGACTCTTCCGGTTAATATCTTTTATCGTATTATAGATAATAGGACTGATTAGATGCTTTGTTTGTGTCAATTGGTTATATGATGGATTGGGGTTTTGGGATGATTTTGAGGGGAATTGTATGATTTGATGAATTGTATGATTATATGATTGTTATGATGATTGAATGATCCTCTTTGTGTGTTATATTTGTGTTATAACATGTATGTGGCTGATATGGTGGTAATTGAGGTTCATGACATAACTTGGTTGGGTTTTGGGGATTTTGGGATGAATCCCGTAATGCTGTCAATCGATGTGAGATCTCTGGTTTTTGCCAGTTCGCGCCGCGAAGGTAGGTGCGCGCCGCGAAGGCGTACTTGTTTTCTCGCATCGCGCCGCGTGCATAGGTTGGCGCCGCGAACGTGTTTGTATGCTTCAGGTCGCGCCGCGAACTTTGGTTGCGCCGCGTGCTGTAGCGATAACTGTTTTCTTGTAAAAAGTTAAAGATGTGTAACTTTCAAACCGTAAGTCAGTTTTAGACGCCGTTTTGGACGTTGTTCCTTAAATTGAATGTTCTACCATATGAAACGAATAAAACAATAACAACTTGATTTTATTTTAAAAAGTATCATTTTCTTCAAATGTGGTTTATTCTGGTTTTGCATAGCTGATGAGGTGCAATGGTTGTTGTGTGCATAATTGAATATGTGCAATGATGTATGTTGTGATAATTTGGTTGCTTCTGTTAATTGTGCAAATGGGTGTTGTTCATGGTAAATATGGTTATCATGTGTTTTGAGGAATGATGAGGTAAATACTCTGTCGTTGATGAGTTGCTTTGTTGTACTTGGTACACGATTGTGAGGGGTGTTATCGTTGTTGCACTGTATAATGAATGATTTACCTGTTATGATGTTGTGGGTGTAATTGGTGTTTGTTATACACATATTGTTGATGTAAAATATGTATTTTATTGTGGTTGAGAAATAGCATAATTGTGTATGGCTATTGATTATTGTGGTGGTTGATGATTATGACATTTGGTTGATTTATGTGGGTGATAAGCATGTTATGGTTGATACATGCATTCATAATCATTATGTGGCTGATCCTTGACGATGGTGGATCAGTGGTAGCTAATTCCCATTGTGTGGAATTAGTGAGTGGGTGTTGCCGTATCCTTGACGATGGTGGATCGGTGAGTTGGGTTATCCCAGATTTTGGTACCACATGCATATAGTTGCATTTGCATTAGGCTACTTGTGTTATTATAACATGAATGGAAGATTGTCCAATGTTATAATATGTGATGATTGTATGATGGTTATGATTTGTTTGGATGAATTATGGTGTTGTCTCTTGGTAATGTATTCTATTTGTTGTTGTGTGTTGATGAGTACTTCCTGACAATCTGAATATAATGAAATTGGATGAATAATGTAACTATGATGTGTTATTGTTTATGATTCGATAACATTTGTTAATTGTGAATGAGACTCACCCTTACTTTGATGATTTCAGATTGGCGAGTAGCGGCTTTTGGCTCGGTGAGGATTAGCTCATGAGTCAGTTTATTTGGTATAGCGTCGGTGTCATGCTCTGATATTGTAACACTGGGGGCGTCGTTTAGAGTTACTTGTTAAACTCTTTTTATTTCGGATGGATTTTTATGTTGATGCTTTAAGTCTGTGACTTGGCTGTTTATTATTCAGATGTTAAAGATAATTCCGCTGTGATAAACATGATGATCTGAATAAATTTGGTTGACGTTCTCTTTTATGGCATGACATGAGTATTATTGTTTAATTATTTGGAAGTTGTAATGCCCTTTTTCATGTTTACTCTGATTATTATTTATTATTTATGCGGGGTATTAGAAGGGTGTTACAATAGTGGTATCAGAGCAGGTCGGTCCGTCCGGCCAATTGTCGAGTCAGTTGAGTTGCACGATGGTTGAATACTGTCGGCATATTATCCCTTGGTACGCGACATGTGAGTGAATCACTGTCGGTACTTGGCTGTTTGTTGCAGGTGTTGGATTGAAATAACTGTGGGAGAAGTTTCGCTTCTCAGTTATGTTTCGGTTGTAAGATGATTGATTCAGTCGGCTGTTGTTGGCAACAGTGCAAGCGTTGTGGAAGTTTGTTGTTTTCCGAGTTGAAGGTGACTTGGAATTAAGACTTCACTGGGAATTGAGTTGGAACATCTTGAAGGAAGGTGATTAGAGGTAATTGACAGTTATTGTAAGAGAAGGAGATTGGAGAGTTGCGATGTGTCAGCTCTGCTGGTGTGCTGCGAAGTTGTCAGTTGAGTAGCCTTACGACTCAGAAGAGGTTCAGCTGCAAGTTTGCGAAGAGGATTGATGTAGTAATGTTTCAGAAATTGCGCTTCGGCGATGAGAAGTGTTGCTCAAGTTATAATGATGTTTGGAAGTAAAGAGATATGATAAGGGGCTGTTTGGAATGTGATAGAGTTGAAGAGAATGAGTTTTGGAGAGAGATTTTCGTAAGCAAAACGCAGGAAAATTGCTGAATAGCTGCGGAACTTCGAAAATTCATAACTGGAGTTCTGGACATCCGAATTGAGTTCCGTTTGAAGCATCGGAAAGCTAACGAGATGAACTTTGTTATAAAAATGGTTGCAGCAGCTGTAACATAATTAATTGTGACAGGATGACGTTGGAAGGAGGCGAAGTTACGGTTACTCTTGTTCTTATAACTAGACTTGTTTATTGGTACTGCACGGGATGTCAGTGTCAGTGTTGAATGGATCGAAGGAATAATTGGAAGATTTGTTGAGGAGAAATTTTAAGAATTGAATTTACCAATTGAGGAGTTTTGGATATATCGTATAGAGTGTCGCTGCATGATGTCAGTGTTGCATTTTCGGGCAATGATTGGAAAATTCATATCTTGGGTTTCGAGTGTCGGATTAATGTACCGTTTGAACCTACGAGGAGGAGGGATTGTGTTCTAATTTATGGAAGAGTTATCAATACGGTAGAGTGACCCTATGAGGAGAGGTTCTGAAGTCGGTTATAGAAGCGTGAAACTTGTTGAATAAGAATGCCTACTACCGCGATTGTTTGAAACGACGTGGAGTAGAACATGTTGTTGATGAATAAGTCGATGAGATGTTCGGTCACAAAGATGATTTGAATACCGATGGATTTTAGTGAAGAGTGCATTAGTAGTAAAGATGGGATAAACTTTAGAACCCTTGGAATCGTATTTGTGATGGCAAAATAACGATAAGTATAAAAGAAGAATTGTAGGGAATTTCTAACATTTGTTGACGTGAGGAAGACTTTGTTGAGGTTCCGAGTGGGATGATATCTGGACGTGAAGGATGTAATAAAATTTGGATTAAAACCACGAGTATGAATGTTGTGCTATTGTGTTGCGTAGGAAGTCTTTAAAATGTCGGTGCTAATGATGAATGAGTTGGATCTAATTGGACAATTTAGAGACTTGAGTTAGTATGTGAAGGCACTCTTAATAGTGTTATATTGAGTGTGCTAGAAGATGACTAGTAGTATTCTTAACAAGATTAGAGAAGGTCAGAAAGATGATGTTGACTTGATCGATAGGTTGACTTTGAATTACCAAAGTAAAGGCGGTGAATTCAGAATCGACGAAAACGATGTAATGAGGTTGAGTGATTGGATTTGTGTAACTGATGTTTTGAGCCTCAGAAGGATATTCTATAAGGACACCGTAGTGAATTATTGGACTATGAAGATGTTAATGAGTTTGGGTGCAAACTCGGAAAATGGACACTATTATGTAGTAACGACGGTTTATGCTTAAATATGATTTTCAACTAATATTGACAAATTTAGGACTTGATCACCCTAAATCTCTTGTTGGTAGTAGACGGAAATCATATAGATGGGATGAACTTGTTTTGTTACCTTAATGGTTTAAGATGTGATGAATGCTAAGCCGTGAGAATAATCACTCACTATGTTGTGTGAACTTATGAAGAAGTGAATATGAAAGAGTGCAACATGGTGGATGATGACTTAAGACGGGTAATCAGAGTCGCGCAGCGAAAGTGTGATGTGAAGTAGTGTTATGAGTACTACTCGTGGGAAGTAAGGAATTAATATGTCGGAAGCCTACATAGAGAATATGTATTGATCTATATGTTGGATTTAGAATCCAGTGGATGTAAGGATGTCGTGACGAAGAATTATAACTCTTTTGAATAATTTCCGAGATGATGAATATGTCATTACGGTTGTACGTAGTTAACGAGTATGTATTCGGCGAAATTAAAGCGAAGAGTTGATGCTATATGATGTTGTAATAATTTTGCGCTGTTATTGAAGCTGATGAGTATGACTATAACTACTTGTGTGTATACTTGTTCTGATGGTTAAGGTGTTTTAATAGAGGTAGTAACTCAGGAAGTTGTTTTTGAGTGCGAGTAAGTATTACTGAGTGGTAAATTGGTACCATGAATGATGAAGAATGATTCTTGAACGAATAAGTAAAGAGGGTCGGAATCGGGTAAAACTCAGAAATCTATTTGGTATAGATGATTGTGATGAGTAGACAGAGTAGTGCGGAAAAAGCGGAATGTAACGTGTTGGATAATTACTGGTGTGATTTAAGAGGAGTCAGATAATTGAAATCCGATGATATAGGAATATGAGTATTGAGTTTCTTGAAGGAAGCGGTTGGTGAAAAGTGTAAGTATTATTTTATCGCTCAGATGGAAGTGTATGTCTAAGGTTGGTATGTTTGGTAGATGGTATGCATTACTGCAGTGTTGATCAGTGTAATCATACTATAAATTGTGTAATTGTATTACTCGTTTGTTGAGCGTATTGTATAGGTTGTACCTCAATGTTCCGTTGTTGTTAACCTTTTGGAGATATAGCGAGTGATATATTTTTGGATAGCCAAATGCGACGTAAGAACTGGGATTTGAATGTATGAAACATGTTTCCTGTTGGTTATGTCAGATGGATTTTTGGGGATTGACTGATGGTAATGTTAATTGAGAGCTGGAGACTAAGGTGAAGGACTCTTATACGAGATGGTTACTTGAGGTATGTTTTCGAGGACGAAAACTCTTTTAGTGGGGGAGAGTTGTAACACCCCATATTTTCTAATTTTAATTTAATCGGAAATTAAATTATTATTTAGAATTATTTGGTATTTTGTTGAATTATTGGAGAATTATGGATTAAGGGCCATTGGGCTGGAATGGCGAGATTAGTAGTATGGGGGTGCTAAGAGAGTAAGCCCATTACTAATTATTTTATGTTTTCATAAAATAAAGGAAATAAGGAAAATTGGGAAAAAGGAAAAAGGAACGTGAAAAGCAGAGCAGAGGAGATGAGAGATTGGAAAACTGATACGTGAAAGAGGAACAGAAGAGGAAGAGGGCTAATCAAGATCTTTGGCTAAGGTAAGGGGGGACTCTTCCGGTTAATATCTTTTATCCTATTATAGATAATAGGACTGATTAGATGCTTTGTTTGTGTCAATTGGTTATATGATGGATTGGGGTTTTGGGATGATTTTGAGGGGAATTGTATGATTATATGATTGTTATGATGATTGAATGATCCTCTTTGTGTGTTATATTTGTGTTATAACATGTATGTGGCTGATATGGTGGTAATTGAGGTTCATGACATAACTTGGTTGGGTTTTGGGGATTTTGGGATGAATCCCGTAATGCTGTCAATCGATGTGAGATCTCTGGTTTTTGCCAGTTCGCGCCGCGAAGGTAGGTGCGCGCCGCGAAGGCGTACTTGTTTTCTCGCATCGCGCCGCGTGCATAGGTTGGCGCCGCGAACGTGTTTGTATGCTTAAGGTCGCGCCGCGAACTTTGGTTGCGCCGCGTGCTGTAGCGATAACTGTTTTCTTGTAAAAAGTTAAAGATGTGTAACTTTCAAACCGTAAGTCAGTTTTAGACGCCGTTTTGGACGTTGTTCCTTAAATTGAATGTTCTACCATATGAAACGAATAAAACAATAAAAACTTGATTTTATTTTAAAAAGTATCATTTTCTTCAAATGTGGTTTATTCTGGTTTTGCATAGCTGATGAGGTGCAATGGTTGTTGTGTGCATAATTGAATATGTGCAATGATGTATGTTGTGATAATTTGGTTGCTTCTGTTAATTGTGCAAATGGGTGTTGTTCATGGTAAATATGGTTATCATGTGTTTTGAGGAATGATGAGGTAAATACTCTGTCGTTGATGAGTTGCTTTGTTGTACTTGGTACACGATTGTGAGGGGTGTTATCGTTGTTGCACTGTATAATGAATGATTTACCTGTTATGATGTTGTGGGTGTAATTGGTGTTTGTTATACACATATTGTTGATGTAAAATATGTATTTTATTGTGGTTGAGAAATAGCATAATTGTGTATGGCTATTGATTATTGTGGTGGTTGATGATTATGACATTTGGTTGATTTATGTGGGTGATAAGCATGTTATGGTTGATACATGCATTCATAATCATTATGTGGCTGATCCTTGACGATGGTGGATCAGTGGTAGCTAATTCCCATTGTGTGGAATTAGTGAGTGGGTGTTGCCGTATCCTTGACGATGGTGGATCGGTGAGTTGGGTTATCCCAGATTTTGGTACCACATGCATATAGTTGCATTTGCATTAGGCTACTTGTGTTATTATAACATGAATGGAAGATTGTCCAATGTTATAATATGTGATGATTGTATGATGGTTATGATTTGTTTGGATGAATTATGGTGTTGTCTCTTGGTAATGTATTCTATTTGTTGTTGTGTGTTGATGAGTACTTCCTGACAATCTGAATATAATGAAATTGGATGAATAATGTGACTATGATGTGTTATTGTTTATGATTCGATAACATTTGTTAATTGTGAATGAGACTCACCCTTACTTTGATGATTTCAGATTGGCGAGTAGCGGCTTTTGGCTCGGTGAGGATTAGCTCATGAGTCAGTTTATTTGGTATAGCGTCGGTGTCATGCTCTGATATTGTAACACTGGGGGCGTCGTTTAGAGTTACTTGTTAAACTCTTTTTATTTCGGATGGATTTTTATGTTGATGCTTTAAGTCTGTGACTTGGCTGTTTATTATTCAGATGTTAAAGATAATTCCGCTGTGATAAACATGATGATCTGAATAAATTTGGTTGACGTTCTCTTTTATGGCATGACATGAGTATTATTGTTTAATTATTTGGAAGTTGTAATGCCCTTTTTCATGTTTACTCTGATTATTATTTATTATTTATGCGGGGTATTAGAAGGGTGTTACACCCGTGGCCCTTGTGGAATCGGCAGAACTTTGATTTATCCACGTTCGATCATGCAGACATAGTTTTAGGGAAGCGGACCTTGCCCGTCTGGAATTCAGCATTCGCACACTCGTTTAAGATGCGTTCTCTTGAGGCGTTGAGCGGGGTGTATTCTCGGAACTTCCCCGCTAGGGCTTTGTAATCTTTGGGATCCCGGCCCTTGTCGTCTTTCTTTTTGTCTGTTCCCCGACGGGAATCGTCTTGGCGACCATTCTTGCTGCTTTCTTCCTGTCTGGAATTGCGTACCGCGTGAGCGGCCTCTTTTTCCTCGTATTGTATGTATGCCTGGGCTTTAAGGAAGAACTCTTCTAGAGTGGCCGGTGTTTCGATCCCGACGGCTTTGGCGAAGTCTGAGCGTGGTCGGAGGCCTCGCTCGAGCAAGAATTTCTTCATGTGGGTACTGGTGGATACTTGCACGGTTTCCTTATTGAACCTTTCTATGTAAGCCCGTAGGGACTCGTCTTTTCCTTGGATGATGGCTTCCAAGGAGGCTTCTGACTTGGGGTGTCTTCGGGAGGCCGTGAAGTATCTGGAAAAAAGTTTTCCGAGCACCTTCCATGAAGTGATGGACTTATCGGGTAAACTTTTATACCAAGTCATGGCTCCTTTGCGCAGGGTGGTAGGGAACAAACGACATTTGATGGCACCGGGAACTCCTCTATAGTCGAGAAGGGCTTCGATGTTCTCTATGTGTTCGTCCGTATCGGTGGTCCCGTCGTATGTGCCCAGTGGAGGGGGTTTTTCGAGACCGGTTGGTAGTGGTGCTTCTAAGATTGCATGGGACAGAGGACTATGACGCTCCTGTTCCTCGTCGCTGGCGGACGGTGAGGAAGATCGGCTGTGGCTACGCCTGCGTCGCCTCCGGCTGTCGTCATGCCTTGCCGGAGGTGATTGGGATTTTCTTTTTGGCCGAGGGGATAGTGATCGGCGTCGAGAGTGATGGTCGCTTGACCCTTTCTTGGAGGAGGGACCCGCATTTCCTCTAGGGGAGGGGGAACGAGGGTGTTTCTTGGTTCCTACTTCGTGTTGAGGACGAGGCTTGCGACCTGGGGGAGTTTTTGAACGGCGCTTCTGTTCGAGAGCCCCGATCCTATTGTTTTGTTGTTGTATGAGCGCGTTGGTCTGGGCAAGGGCGGCCAGAACAGCGTTCATGGTCTGGTCTTGGGGATTCTGACCTTTGGAGAGGAACGGGTTACCTGAAATCTCTTCGGGGTTGTCCTTCCCGCTTGTATTTTCGAGATGATGAAACATATCATCTTGGAGATCTTTTGGAGAAGGGGACGCCGTGACACCATCTCGAGGAACGGCGTTTCTGGAAGGGAGAACGACGGAGATGTCGTTTTTCTTGAGTATCGCAACGTCTAATGAAGAAGAGTCTTTGTTATTGCCGGCCATGAGTAATGATTTGATTAAAGCTTTGGTTCTTAGGTTCTTGCAGGAGGCAAGAATGGATCAAGAAGGTGCAAGAAAAAGGAACCGGGGAGCTAGATTTCCCACAGACGGCCAGCAAAAATGAAGGCTTGAAGTTCGGGATGGTTGATGGGAAAAAAGGGGTGTACCTGCAAGGCACTCCGATGCCAAAGTAAGTACAACAAAGTGAGAAATTTTAGGGGTGGAAAAGATTACCTTGCCCTATGTTATGAGAGGGCTATTTATAGGGTACCCTTATGCGAAATTGGCTCCATCTTTTGAGGCGGAGATTTTGGTGACGCGAGGGCTGGCTGTTTGCCGGGCACGAGTCTGCCTTGTGGTCGGTTGTCCAAAGCTTTTGCCCGGGGTGGTCTGGAGGAGGTAGCCACGCGTGGTCCAAAGCGCCTTGGGTCGAAGGTTGGGTTGGCCTAATTAGATCGATTGGGTCGGCCCGGAACACACTTTTTTTTAAATTCTAACCATTTCCTATTTTTTATTTCATTTTTTTTATCTATAAGTATTATATTATCAAGTATTAGAATTATTATTATTAGTATTATTGTTTTTAATTATTTACTACTGTCTCTATCTATTAACCATAAGAAAAATACACCAAGATGATGAATCAAATCAAATTTTATTCAAATCTCCATCATTTCAAAATCAAATTGAAAACAAAATCAAATCTCAACCAAAAATCACACAAAATCACAATCCCATTTAAACCAAACAAAATCAAATCTCAACCAAAAACCACACAAAATCACAATTCCATTTAAACCAAACAAAATCAAATCTCAACCAAAAACCAAACACAATCATTCCCTTTTGGCAAACCAGAACTTTGATATATCTGGTGGTTTACTGAGTTGAAATGCATAAAATATTGAGTCTCAATATCATTTGAAAATTCATCATCTATACGACTTTTAACTATTTTAGACGTGGCCACCATTTACTGCTTCATTGCAGCCCAACTGATTTTACTAACAATCAAGTCTAATTCTAACAATTAACATCATATAACAGAATTAACAAATTATGTTCTAAAATCAATCTTATTTCAAATGTAACAATTCTTGGCTTTGTTTTCTCCTACCTGTTATTGAACTTGTGATTTAGTAGTAATAGTAATATTGCTCTACTGCATTTAAAGAAGAAATTTTCAATAACTGGATTTAATATAAGCAATTGTTAGTAATACTACAATTATTTGATAACATTAAGTATATAATCATTTAACTTATACTATTTAGATGCTACCTATGGTAAACACATGGAATTATACTACTCGGAAGAAAATATATATGAAATGGTGTTTATGCTAAAAAAAAATTGTTTTTATACAACAAAAATTCATTCATTTTACATATATATGTGCTATCACATCTTCAGGGTCTCCAATTTAGCTCTTGGTTTAATCTTGAATTCTACAACTCAAATTCTTCAAGCTCGTGTCATATTATGCTTCTAAGTTTCGCAAACTAACTGCCTCTTTGCATAAATGTAAAGTTTTTCTTTGAAGTGAGTCATGAATCTATAGAATATTCTAAAAGCATATCACTTAAAATAATTGAATATAAAGCAGAATTATTCATTATTCCCACCTGCAATCCCATATAGCACTATGGTGAATTTTATGCAAATTCCTTTTTTAGACCGCTTTCTCTTAGGCCAATTATTCACGTGCATCGACTTCCATTGAAATTGTCTTTCAGTATTCGACCCCTATCACAAAACAACAACTCACACTTCGTCAGAAATAGTTTACACCTAATAGCACAGTTAAGATTATTATTAATTGAAATTCAAGTTAAGCAATTTGACTACCAGAGAAACATTGAGAAATTCTCAAATAATAGCATGTCATTTTATTACCAAAGAAACATTGAGTAATTTGTTTACCTATTAATATTATATCAACAAAATCATCATCATTCAGTTCAAATAGGAATTTAGATTTTTTGCTACTGTTATTTGTTAAAATATTATTAGGCCACTATTGATATTTCCTTTATTTAATAATTGTTATTATAAAGATAAGAAAAATCAAAAAAATATCTATGGTTCTCCTACCAGTAAAAGAGGTCCAAATCTTCACAATTCAATTGCATCTTCACTCCAAATCTTCTGAATCCTCCTCATCCAAATCTGCATCACAAAAACATATATTTTTCATCAATCTACCCAAATCGACAATTATATCTTTACATAAGTTACCAGACTTGAACCTCAAGACAAAATAAGGATTAAAATTGAAAAAATCAAATATGAATGTTCCTAAATCTAAAGGACCGTGAAGTTCTTTGCGAGGAGGGAGAAAAGACAGAAAATCTGAAACAGAGAAAAAGAAATAGAGAACCAAATCGAAGGTTGCCGACGAAAACGGCAAAAGCTGCCACCATAATAGCGACTCCCATAACCGTGCTCCACCGCTCCTCGCCACTAAACCGCGCCGCCGTGCCACCTGCAGATCCGACGGAACTCCCTTCGTCCGCCATCCGTGAAGCACCACTCGATCTCGCATAACAACCACCATCGCCCAGACTTCCACCTCACAACTGAAGACAAAATCAAAATTCAAAATCTGTATGAAATTGAAGATGGAGATGACATATTTATATAAAAATATATATACCTGGAAAAGAGAAATCATGAATTTATTGAAGATGCCATGAACCAAGTCTTGGAAAAGAGAAAGAAATTAATGTCTTGAAGAACTGATGCTGGAAATAAAAGAGATGGAGTTAGGGTTGAGATTTGACGCGATAGGAGAAGGGTTAACACAACAAATATTAAAAAGATAAAATATTAATAGATGCTTGAAATTCCCAATGACCCAACCTTTTTTGATTTCACGTGAAAATTTAAAACAAAGCATAAATTATAATAAAATTTAAAAAATTATAGTTATTTTTAAAAAAGTTTCCTTTTATCGTAACTTCACAAAAGATGAGAATGGATGTGAGCATGACATTTGTCAAAGTTGCCCAAATTCTCATTTTATTTTTTTCTATTTTATGATTTTAAATTAAATATATTTTATAATCCTTGTCTTATATAATAATTAAAATATCATATAAACAAAAATGATGTTTCTCATAATTTTAATTTAAATAAGTATTGATAATTATAATTTTATTATTTAAATGATTTTTTATTTTTTATTTTTTTAAAATTCATTTTTACTTGTATTACTTTTGTTTATTTAAAAAAAGCTTTAAAAAATATAAAGATTTTTGTTTAATCAACATAATATGTGAGAGTGGATAACATGATTCAACGTATATGCAGAATTTCGTATTCAATTTTGTATTTTGAAAGATAATTCAACCTTAATAAAAAATGTAAATATTTAACTACCAAAATTAACATTAGTTTCATAGTAGACACCAAAAGATTTTGTCGTAAAAAATATTAGGACTTCTTCTAAAAATCAAATATTTAATTATAGTGGATGAAAAAAAACTTATTTTAATAGTCCTCTTAGGTCTATCATTACGTTGGGCCGGCCCTCGTTTTATCTTTGTAAGTTTTGCCTATGTGGCATGTTTCATTTGTGTATTTAAACACCATGGTGTAACGGATATTTCATAACTGAAATTTTCACCACTAAGAGTTTGTTACTCTCTCTCTCTCTCTCTACTTTCATATTCATCTTCAAACTCGTGCACCAATAATTGATATCTATAGTTCTAATTCGATTCACAGGGAAACACGAGTGTACGCGAGGCGTGTGTGATTGGTTTCATTTCTTGAATTCACATTGAATTAACGATCGAAATCGTAACAAAATTGCATTTCTTGATTTTACTAGATTGGGAAACACGAGTGTTTGATGGAAAGAATTGGAATCAGTGGATGATTCATATGCGTATTTTGTTCAATGCTCAAGACATTCTTTATCTCGTCACTGACACTTACGTTCCGGTTGCAGCGGATGCAACAGAAGCACAAAGAAACACGCAAAGAGAAGTGAGGAAGAAAAATTAAAAGGCAATGTTCTATATTCCTAAGTTTGTGGATGTAAATATGTTTGAGAAAATCATTGATTCAACGACGGCGAAGGCTGCATGGGACATACAACACGCTTAACTGTGGAGTTCTTAAGGAATGGACTACCGAAAAGAAGATGCATCTCATTGGTATAGGTACTACCCATTAATCCTTATAAGCTTTCCTCAACCATGCAGTTACATACCTGCACAGCCTCAAGATCCTTTTCATTCCGATGTGGCGACAACCATAGCCCCCTATAGACTCAGGTGTTACATGCAATGCAACCACCCCTCGCCTTTTTCGGCCTCGGTTGTTACAAGCCCACCATCTTCTGCATGGCTCGTCCTCGAACCATATCGTACCGGGAGAGATTTGGCTTTGATACCATTCGTAATGCCTCAGATTGCTTTCGGGATGATCGACTGACCCCACAAACCAACACGAGTCTTTTCAGCATGATTTGTCTTCGCTCACACGCTTTCCGGGAAACTTCCTAGAAGGTCACCCATCCCTAAATTTCCCCAAGTCAAACACGCTTAACTGTGGATTTCTTATGGAATGGGCTACCGAAAAGATGATGCATCTTGTTGGTATAGGTAGTACCCATCAATCCTTATAAGCTTTCCTCAACCATGCAGTCTCATACATGTATAGCCTTAGGATCCCTCTCATTCCGATGTGGCGACAACTCTAGCCACCTTTGGCCTTAGGTGTTACATGCGGTGCAAGAATCCCTCGCCTTTTTCGGCCTCGGGTGTTACAGAAGGCGTCTTCTGGTAAAAAGAGTCAGAGGCGGTCTTATTCAGAAGTCAAGAAGAAACATGGTGGTGGTTCTCAGAAGTCAAAAGCCTCTAACTCTGATGAGAGAAACATCACAAAGGAAATGACAAACTTGACAAGAGAAAGGTTCAGTGATACAACTATAACAGGTTTGGTCCCTTTGCTAAGGACTATTGGTCAAATAAGAAAAGGAAGTCAGAAGAAGTAAACATAGTCAGAGGAGAGTTAGATGATGAATGTTAACCCACATTTTGTGAGTTAATACATGCCTTATTCTTTTTCTTGTTAGTAGTTAAATTTGTTTTTAATTTTTATTTTATTGCATTTTAGTTGCTTTCATGGTGATTTGCTTGAAGCACAATAGATGTTCCCTTTTGTTGTTTTAATATGTTTTGTGCTTAATGTAAGGTTAACTTTGTCGAGCTAAGGAAAGACTGTTGATGTCTGTATCTGGAAGTGCAAATTCAAAAAAAAAATGGACTTAGCTGAGTAAGAACCATGAAGAAAGCAGTTGGGTTGAAAGGCAAACGTGGAATAATTATTAGATTTGAAGGAATCTTAATTGTGTTGGGAGGAAATTATGGTGAGACAAATGGATAAGGTGTGGAGGCGCTAGAAGATAAAAGAAGGTACAATATAACATCCATTACTCTACTGCACCATCTGTTCTTTGTTGTGGCTGTCTGACACAGGATGCTTTGTCCCACACAATTGTTCCTTAGTGTCTGATGCCTTATTTATTGAGAAGAAGAATTGATGAGGTGGCACTGATTCTTGTTATGTGCTTGATGTGATTTTCTTAAAACTGGCTCGTGGTCTAAGACATTATGTGAACCCTAATGCTTGCCTATAAATAGTCCTAGATGGAGATTAAGAAAGGAGTTCAGCAATTCCAAGAGAAAAATACAAATGAGTGTGAAGGTAGTGGAGAGAAAAGAGAGTTTCTTCTTCTCACCCATTATTGTACCTGCTACTGAGTCTTGGCACGACTGAAGTAATCTCTTACTGATTATCCATCTCAAGAAGTCTTCAAGTTACTCTTAGTTTTATATTTCTTTTTCAATATTTTCTTAAGAATGTATCCTGTTAAAACCATGCTTGTTGTTTGTACTCAGTTCATTATGAGCTAAACCTTTTGTTGTTGAGCAATAAGAAGTTAATATTAAGTTATTTTGATGTTAAATGATGTGTAGTTAGTGCCTTGTTTCATTACGTGTTAACCTGTTTACAAATATGCTTCTTAGAGTGATCAACTGAGAAAAAGATAAAAACTTGTTGTTGTGAGAGATCAAACAACAAGTGGATTTCATAATAAAAGTGGTTGAAACGAGTATGGTAGAGATATTCTTTCAATTAGTTCTCTTAGAGATAAGGAACTACAACTACAAAATATTTTCATAATACCAACACACGTATATTAGGGTTATAAGTGTGACTTTGAGATTTGTTCCATTGCCCTAAGAATGCATGTTTTGATATTGTAGAAATACATTTTTAGATCACTCTGACCTTTCTTGACATAACACCACTCATCATGAATGCATCATAACTTCTCCAATATTAATGGATCATAGCTCAACATAATCTTTCTTGATATATTTCCTCTCACAACTTACACTATTTAAATCTGATTTAGGAAACATATTAAACTAATGACACACTAATATTGCTTTTCTCCTTGCTCATATTTAACTAAAAAGATAGTTTCTTGCAAACTCAATTGAGTAACAATTTCACTCCTTGTGGGTACGATATCCTTACTTTTATCCCTTGCTACATTTTAAACATACATGTATACTTGCATGTGACGCTTTAGAATTTTACACAACAAGTTTTTGGTGTCGTTGCCAGGGAGAGCCAAGTTACATTTTCATTTTGTGTTCACTATTAATTTTTTTAGTTAAGCATTTAAGCCTTTAATCTTTTCTATACTCTGGTGTCACGACAAGTGTTTAGAGATTGCATGCGCAGGTTGTTACAACCAGCTTACAGAGGAGATCTTGAACCTGAAAGAACATTAAGACTACTAAGAAAACTTCAGCGTACTGGATATTTACCATGGAATCCCCCTCCTCTCATTCTGGATGAAGAAGGAGAATGAGATTTAGAATGAATAGTGCAAGAGGAAGAAAACGAAGAGGCAGAAGTTGTCATGGCTGATAACGATGAGAAATGAGTATTTTCCTCCTTCCAAGAATGCTAAGATGAGAAATGAGATCACATCATTTAGGCAAGGATATGACGAGTCCTTCTTTGATGCTTGGGAAAGATTTAAAGAGCTACTTAGACAATATCCCCACCTTCAAATATTATTCATTTATTACTATTATCTTAACATAACAATTTCCCTCATCAAATTCATCAAAACATTAGTAACGCACGAAAACAACTCAAAAAATTAAATCGAAAACTCAAAACCGTTCAACGCCGATCGCGGCAGTCAACCCGTCATAGGGATGACGCTCGTCACCTTGCCTCTCACACCCTTCCCTCACTAGCGCGTCGTCCAGCTGATTATTGGCAAAAAAATCTTGCATGGGGACCATGACGGTCAACTCGTAACCCAATTGAGGTTCGTCAGCTCTCCGAGTTGTGTGACGGTCATCCCGTCACGTCGGTGACGCCCGTCACCGTTGTGAAGAAAACCAAAATTGTGATTTCTGTCACGGGAGCTCATTCAAAGCTCTGATTTCGACCCCTAATCACCCAAATCGCACAAAAAACATCACATATAAAATTTATACTACATTTATTCCATTAAGTCTCTAATGATTCATCCATTAATCCACCAAATTAACACAACCTAACAACTTTTTCATCACTTTAAAACATGATAACATGAAAAACACAACTCTAGTTTTCACATACAAAGGCACATGAAATTCAACAATAATAACAATACACAAAATCATGTTTATCACAACAAACTGAGATAGGTTTTTACATAAACCTTCTCCAAACACATGAACATTAACAATGGAGGAAAAACAATGGAAATCAACGAAGAGGGTGAGGACCAATCTCCACCCTTCATGAAATTGAAACCTATATAACAGTAATTCCCCTCTTACCTCAATTTATAGGTAAGATCCAAGCTTTTTGGCTTTCATGTTCTTCCATTCCAAGAGCTTTCTTAATTTTTCTCACCCTTTCTCTCAACTTCACGTTCTGACTATTTTAGCTCACCTCACATTTTTTATTTTTTTAATCCAATATTAATTTAAATAAATTTTATACTTTACCTTTCACTTTTTCTTATTTTACTTTCTCACTCTAATTTTTTTCATTAATTCAAATTTCACCCCCAAAACTCCTAATTCCCTATTTTCTATTATTTTAATTAATTAAAATTCTAATAAATCTGAATGATTACCAACATAATCAAATAAATCAAGCAAGACATTTTAATATTCAAATACATTAAAACAAGTCAATTAAGCACCAAAAACTCAATGAAATAATTTAAATGATAAACTGGGGTGTTACATTCTTCATTTTTAGAGTATGGACAATATCACAATTATCATTTCTTTGAATTTTATTCATTGCACTGATGAGGTATGTAGGCACAAGGTGTAACGTCTTGCCGAACATAATTTTAAAATCAAACAAACTTTCTTTTGCACACAATCTTTTCTATACAGATTTTCAAAAAGGTTCATGTGGAGTACCTCATATATGAGGGGTGCTAATACCTTCCCCTTGCATAATCAATCCTCGTACCTAAGATCTCTGTTTTGGTTTTTGTTTCAAAAACTTCTTTGGGTTTTACTTCACCCTTTTCCCTTTTCCTTTGGAAACAATAAAGCATGGTGACGACTTTCACTAAAATAATGAGTCAAGTCAATCAAATGGCTTTGGTCTCAATTTTTCCCCGCTACAGATCCAAACAACCAAAAGTCCAAAAATAGATAAAATCGTGATAGAAAAAGGAAAGAATTAGTTGTGAAATTATGGCCTTCAGATTCTATATGTCCTATGACTTGTTGGGACATTTGTTATGACACATCATACAACAGACAAATATCCATGAATGAAAAACAATGCTGGAAAGTAACTCAACACACAAAATTGTTAACCCAGTTCGGTGTATAACAACACATACTCTAGGGGCTAACAAGCCAGGAAGAAAGCCCATTATTTGCAGTTTCAATTCAAAGTACTATGCAAACAACCTCCGGTTCATACGTAAATAACCTCCGGTTTACTGACTTCTCACTTAATCCACACCCAGTGCAACTTCTACCTAAGAATTTCCTACATAAGAGAAACCTCTCTCACTTCCAAACACCGCAGTGATGTCTCTCAATAACAACATACATCATTGACATTGACGACCCTTTACCTAACTCTTTAATTACAAGAGACACTAGATTAAGAACTTCCTAATCACAAATACTTGATCCTGCTTAAAAGCTTCGATCAAGAATAACAACTTGAAACACAAGCAACACACACTTGGATAACTGTATCAATGATACCTCAGTGACACACACACATTCAATACTTAACAGCTTATGAATACATGACAAAACTTACAACTCCATAAACAATCATACTCATCTATTAACATGATATTAGAGAGACTCACAATAAATGGACAAACCCTAACCTAATCCCGTAAGTTCAGCTCTTCAAAAGGTTTATAGCTTGCTATTTATAGCACACATCTTGACTGGACTTGGGCTTCAAAAACGTAGTTGGGAGACTGCTAGAGATCTGTAGTATATTCTCCAAGAAAATAGATCTTCAATAATTAGTTTCCCAAATATTCTCCAAATTTAGAAACCAATCAAATATTCGACATGTTTTATCAGATGCATTAAATAGAACATCTTGTTCAATATATATTTTCTGCAATATTTCTCACTTTGTTGTACCTTGTGGAATACCTACTTACTTTGGCATCGGAGTGCCTTGCAGGTACACCCCTTTTTTCCCATCAACCATCCCGAACTTCAAGCCTTCATTGTTGCTGGCCATCTGATCCGCTCGGTAAGATCAAACTGAAATAAACTTAATTTCAAATACAAAATATTTTTACAGTTATTTGAAATTTTAGTATATACGTGTTTTTAAGTACTATTGCAATTTTTTTAAATACTATATAATTTTTTTTTAGTATATACATGTTTTGACTACATGTTTTTAAGTGTTATTGCAAAATAATTTGCCTCGCATAGGAATACACACTAGTTAAATACAAAATTGGTATTATGATTGTATAAATAAAAAAATAAGTTATTCATTAATAATTTATGTATTCAAATTACTCTAGAGAAATAATTTATTCCTCATTAAAACTAATGTTTCAAAAAAAAAATTCAAAAAGCCATTAGTTCTAATAAAAATGATGTTAAAACTATCTCTTTTGTATCCTTACTAGATTTGAACACATGATCTTTCTTTACCAAGTGAACTAAGCAAGCATCTATACACAATTTTCGTTTTTGAACAAATATACTGAATTTTAATTTTTTGAGGCCTAAAATACCTTTCAAAAATTATTTTTTTGAGGCCCAAGGCGAGGGCCTAGCCCGCCTTACCCTTGGGCCGGCCCTAGACAAAACTACACTTAACTGCCACGTAGACATGACAAATTTTTACTAAAGTTCATAAGCTAACAACAACTTTTAGAACAACATACCTTCTGAACATGAATTACTTCCAACAAATTTATCTTTGAACCAAATAAGTTTTTACCTCAAAACTAATATAAACCACACTTCAAATGCTCCTACTTCACATTACAATAGCAAACTACACATACAAAATGGTTAAATATTTTATACATTAAAGCGTCTTTTTAAACACATAGTTAATCACAATAATAATAATAATAATAATAATAATAATAATAATAATAATAATGAAATAGATTTATTTTTTTGTTTAGTGAAAATTAAAAAATAAAAATCAATTTATTTGAATTAAAATGATGATTTATTCGACAAATTTGTGTGTATAAAATAACATTTCTTTTTTAAATACATTTTTTTATTAATTTTTTTTACTTTGTGTTAAACAAAGTAACACAAGTATTAAAAGAGTTCAAAAAATATATTTAAAGTTTGACGTGATCACAAGACACTAATTAGCTTTTAGTTATTTGTAAGTACATGTTTAAGATTTCTCCTTACTATTTTTATTGATGGTCTTTTAGAGACTCGTATTATCTTTAAATATCATTTTATGATTCCCTTATTTTTTTATGGGTTAATGAACTTTTTAGTCCCTCTAAATATTGCAGATTTCGTTTTTAGTCCCTCCAAAATTTTCCTTTAAGAAATCGTCCCTTCAAAATTTTTCGTCTAAACTATTGGTCCCTAACGTCAAATTTGCTAGAGATTAGCTACGAACTTAGCCACCGATTAGCTACGAAATTTGACGTTAAGGACCAATAGTTCAGAAGAAAATTTTTGAAGGGACGATTTCTTGAAGGAAAATTTTGGAGGGACTAAAAACGAAATTTGAAATATTTAAAGGGACGAAAAAGTTCATTAACCCTTTTTTTATTGATGAAGTTTGTCCTATTTGTCGTAAGGTGTGCTTCAATACATTTGGGGAACATGCCATTCATTGTAGGGGGTTTCTAAGATTCAAATACCGACATAAATTTGTTAGGGATGCATTATCCAACATGTTTTCATACCATTTATTTTTAACACTTTTGATTTTATAGCATTAGAAGTTGTTGATCTTGTATTGAGAATATAAAGATACATGTATATAAATTGTTATATCTTTTAAAACAACACATTTAATAACTTAAAAAAAATAGTTTTGCCACTAAAAAAAACTAGTGACACCCATAGATCTCTTAAACACCGCGCGGAATTCCATTTTTGCCCCCAGCTTCCGTAGATGCACTTCCGAAAGCATCCTTATTTTGGAAAAAAAATGTGTTTCCTTCCATATGTACATCTACGGAAGCAAATTATTTCAGTTGAGGAAGCCTTCCGTAGCTGCATCTACGGAACATGGTGAAAATAGAGTGTTTCGTGGATGCACCTACGGGACAGTCTGCTATATTTTCAAATCATGTTCATTTTACTCCAACACTCAATTTTTATTGCAAAAATGTAAAACTAAAGTAATGCATTTTAAAGACAATAATAGGTAGACCAAAAAATATACATCGTATAAATAATGTCGGTCGTAATGTCGAATACATCATTATAATAACATAAGTAACATACATACATCATCAAAGAAATACAAACATAAAATAACAACAGGCATCACTACTGTGTGTGTCGGACATCATATTGCTGCTCTCATCTGCCTCTGGCCCCGCCTCCGCCTCTACGTCCACCACAACCTCTCCTATCTCCGCCTCTAGTGTCAAGTGCCCCACCAGTCCTGGCACGATTTCTACGGTATAAAAATGCCTTTTGTTCCAGCCTAATCATAACATCTACCACACGCCTCTCCGCAAACCCCTCAAAGAATAAACCATATACAATGGCTCCCAGGCCCGTATCAGCTATCTAACGACATCGGGGAAGAAAATCGCGAGTGAAGTCCAACTCAGCCCGAGGAGCCTGCAGAATCTCCTTATAGGCTGGTTTGGGCGGATCTCCAGGCGCAGCAAGCAGCATGTACGGGTGTGACAACCTATAGTACCAAGTGATGTATCCCTCGACGCAGCTCTAGTCCCTCTGTGCTCTCGTCGCCCGAGCCTCCTCAGGAACCATGTAATGCTCCTAGTTTGCAAAGACTTCATCTAACTGCCGACGGGTCATAGTGATATGAGCGGAGACTATAGAGTCGCGAGGTATCATTTGTGCGTAGCCAAACTGACGCATGACTCGCTGCGGGAGATAACGTATAATGATGGTCGAGCTGGCGGCCAACCATCCAGAATATAGTGCTATCTCATCAAAGGGAACCGTCTCCTGGTGCTCAACATAACAGTCATTACGTATGTCCTCGACAACCACGCGATCAAGTCCGCGCCTGTAAGGATCCGCCACCTGGTTCCCTCTGCGGGGGCTGAATCTACTGGCACGCGGCATGAGCTCAGTGTAGGTCGACACCTCTCCCTAGCCAATAATGTTTGGGAAGTGTTGTAGTATCCAATCCTGAAAAAAAACACGGTTATTTTAATTTACTATCACAAATATATAATAAGTAGAAGGGGATAAGATTGTTACCACTAAAAGGGTACAACTGTCTGCCACTGTCCTTGCCTTCCACAGGTATCTCTCTCCGAGTCTGTAGTAACTTTACGCCAATACAACCGCACCCCAGTTATACTCATGAATACGTGTTGTATCCGATAAGTACGTTAGGTAGACAACGTCTGTGTACTACGAGCTCGTGTCCACAAAGAGCTGAGTGCCTAATGAATATAGGAAGTAACACCTCAGCGCCCGCTCTCTGTGTATATCCGCCTCCACCTCTTCGCCAGCAGCCTGATGTTCCGCAAGAAGCTCTGCATCATATAACCTCTACAAGGTGTGAAACATCACATGTGCCCCGTGTGTCCTCTTGATAAGTGCCAAAATATCGTTATTTTGTATATATGTTTTGTGGCACTTATCAAGACTTTTTGTTAATATCGTTTGAATAATTCCTCGTTTAGTTTGTAAATTCGTATACTTTGTGAATAGTTGTATTTTCAAATACTTTTATAACTTTTGATAGTTTTTGTGTCTTTTTGTAGCTATTGATGCGTATTTGGAGCATGAGCAATAAAGTGTTGAAGACACGATTTCAAACGCGCGATTTTGAGCAACGGAACCAACTCATCAACGAATAAGGCTCAAAATAAAAGAATAAAAAACCATCAATTTGGTTGATATTTTGTCATTGTCATATTGGAAATTTAATAAGCTTTCCAACGCTTCGAACCGGGCGCAAATCGGAGTTACGGTTCTCAAGTTATGGCTAAAACACTAAAGATGTTTTTTTTCATGACAGCACAGTCGGCGCGGAGCGCCCTCTTGCGCGTGACGCGCGCTGTGCGATTTTTCAGAATTGTTAAATAGGGGTAAAAACACATTTTTTAGGTTATGGTTTTGGGGTATTTTTTCCCAATCCATCAAACCTTTATTTTTTGGTTTAGATAGCTTAGAAAACACCATTGGAGCTTGCATTTGGATGATCGGAGGTGGATTGCTCATCAATCGGAGTTGACAACCCGTGAGATGTTTGGTTTATCTTCTTCTCTTCTCTTTGTATTTCTCTTTTGTTGGGTTTTGTTTGTAAGTTTATGCTAAACACATGGATGTTTGTTACTCTTTCTATTAGTTGTATAAAGTTTGCTTTATAAATCTTAATCGGTGTTTCCTTGATCTTTTTGCTTAAATGCTTTGGATTTGTGGTGTTGTAGAAATATACATCACAAATCTTGATTAGGGGGATATCTGTTAGCTTTAGATTCTAGAGATAGGATTGGGGTTAACATCCACATAATATCTAAATTTAATGTCTCTGTGTTGTTCGATCGATTGAGACATCGTCGAAAAAGCAATATAGTTGAGCTCTCGTCGGTGTTGCAGAAATGGACATTGATGCGAGGGGATATGTGGTGATTCTGATGAGTATTGTAGATTGAGTACGACAAAGTGATAAATCTAAGTTTGTGAGGAGTAATTTAGGTTCGAACCAGATAAGTTTTTCTCTATCAAGAATGTATTCATTTTATGTTCATATGTTTACTTTTCTGTTTTTACTTAAAACCCATTGAACCCAAACTTAAGAACTAAGAATCCGTCGAACGACAGTTCAGTAGCACTAATCTCGGTGGATACGATAATTTCCCGGATAAATACTTCCAAATCTTTTGTTGCTTGCCGCTCTACCGTTTCAACACCTCTCCACCTCCTCAAGTGTGTCATCCGGATCACACTCCAGCTCAGCAATAAACATCTCCATCGCTTCCTCCTTCGTCAGCCTACCGTGACCAAGAAGGATACCCCTGATAGGTAGATGCAGGAGGCATGCCACATCAACAAGAGTGATGTTAATCTCATCGTGAGGAAGATGAAATGAGGAAGTATCTGGATGCCATCTCTCCGCAAATGCCATCAACATCCCATTATGTATCGCCGTGTAGCCCACCTGACAGAGTTCCCACAAGCCAGAAACTGCTAGTACATCCTGGAACCAGGGCTTGTCAGGCTGCGCAAGAGTTGCAATCTTCCGCCCGTGGTTGTAGAACCTCTGCGGATCCCTATCCTGATATTTTAAAAAAACACGATTATTAATAAGCAAATTTAGAAACAGAAGAAAAAAAAGTAATTAACAAAGAAAATTTACCTCTCTATTCCATATACGTCTGACTGCATAATCGTCATACCCTGTCAAAAGGGATGCGTCTATAGGATCCCCGGGTACTAGATAGGCTCTGGCACCGGCTCATCCTCGCGTCTCTCTGGAGGTGGCTCAGCAGACCCTGCATCGGCCGTCACTGGCACAAATTCAGGAGTAGAAGTAAAGAAGTGCCACGACGATGTCTGCGAGGGGTGGCATCTATGAGGAACCCTCAACATCATCCTGGGGCCTCTGTTGTGTAGTGTAGACCAGGAAGGCCCCTCAACTGGGACAGATGGAGAAGGCCCGGCTGAAGCGGGTGTATCAACTGGAATAGACGTAGAGAGCCCCTCAATTGGGACAAATGGAGAAGACCCGGTTGGAGTGGGTGTATCAACTGGAACAGACATTGAGAGCCCCTCAACTGGGACATATGGAGAAGGCCCGATTGGAGCAGGTGTATCAGGTGGAACGATAACTCCATCAGTGATCTGAGATAGTACACACGCCCGTTTACGGCGCACGGATGCGTGCTGTGTAGTCCTCCCATGTATATCCCTATCCGGACCGTGGGCCATAATGTCTACATTGTGATAACATCTAGTTAGCTACTATGTATCTATAAATGAACAATGATTTATAAATAAACAAGAAAAGAAAAAACATACTCTTTCGTAAATGCATCTACGGAATGCCCTAACACTCATCTCTTCCGTAGGTGCATCTACGGAAGGCACTGAAGCTCAGAAACACAACAATGGCGTAACTCCACTATTCAATCACCCAAAACCTCCATTTTTTGGCTTGATCGTCCGTAATATAGTTTTGAACTTGATAGAGATTTGAATATGATGTTGACAACGTAGCCGAACTCGGGAGAAAGTTTGGGAGTTTGAAATTTGGGGTTGAGAGAGTTTGAGAGTGTTTGAGGATTGATAATTTGAAATGAAAATAATAAGGGAGGGGAAAGGTCTGACGCGAGTTATAACGACAAAGCTCTCCGTAGATGAATCTACGGAAGAGCTCCGTAAGTGCAACTACGAAATAAAACAACGTTAAACAAAAAAAAAAGGTGCTTCCGAAAGTGCATCTACGGAAGCATGATGACATTTTAATCAATTCGATGGTGCATAAGAAACTCATGGGGTGGGATGAGAAATTTTCATCTTTATTTTATATCATACAATATAATAAAGCAAGATGAGTATTTTGGCAAGTTTGACACTTGGCAAATTCTCAACCCTTCTATAATATTTACATGTTTCTATAAGAGGAAAGTTTTAATTATTATAATTCTATTTTTTTAAATGAAATAAATATAAAATTTTTTTGTTATGGGAAACTGAAATCATCGGAAAAATAGGTATTATGATGACTCTAAATAATTTCTTTGGGAGAAACGTAAAATATTATTGGTATCATTTGGGAATTCAATATTTCTTTTGGGAGAAGCGTAAAATATTAGGCGTAAAAGTCACATTGAGTGAAGTAAAATTATTGGTATCAATTCGGAATTCAATAGTTCTTGCCTAAAATATTTAAATTCCCTTTATCTTCCTCCTTCAAACACACTATATAACAACCTTCATTTCCTCCTCATTACAAACACCGAAAATCACCATCAAAATAAGATTAAAACTCTGCCAAATTTCTTCCTCAAAACCCTTAAACCTTACTACATAACTCACTCACAACCTCTCGAAAACCGTAGCCTATTCTCACCCTCAACATTATTCACATTCAAAACCACAGCCGCAACAACTCCACACTCACAAGATCAATAACAAATAATAAGAGAATGAGATTCAGAGCCAAAGAACAAAAGCAAAACGCAGAAGAAGAGAAAGTACCATATTTATTTTTTTGTTGTAACTTTTTGCTACTTTTGATTTGTGTTTCTATTTGATTTGAGTTCCCTATAACATGTAATCTTATTGTCAATCTCCCTGACAATAATGAAATATGTGTTTATGAAATACTATGTGTTTAGCGTTCATGGGATGAGCGTTTATTGATATTGGTTTATGCTTGATGTTGATTTTGAGAGAGGAAGAGGCGTGTCTAGGGAGCGTTAGCGTAGAGGTTTTCTTTGAGAACAAATAGAGATTGAGAGATGAATCGGTGTATGAGAGAGGGGTTTTGCTTTTATTTTAATGAATTTTAATAAAAGAAATAATAAATAATGGCAATAAATGAAAAAAAATCAGTAGGCATGGAGAATTGGGAGCGGCGTCGGTACGTCTTTCTTGACTGCAGGTTATATTTAGGGTTATCTGTCAAATATTTTTTGATATATTTTTTTAATTTTATATAATAAGAATGAATTAAAGATTTTGCAAAGTATATAAAAACTCTTTTTCTCATATTTCAATTTCAAAATATTTATTTATTTTAAAATTATAAAAATATTTTATACTGATATTTTAATATATTATTTTTGTGGTGTTTTTATAAATCTTACATTAATTAATATTAATATGATTGAGTTGTCCAATTAAATGTTCACATCACATTGTCACAAACTTGGTCATCCATTTAAATCCATATTTGACCTGTACTATTTTATTTTCTATTTTCTTTTTTAGTTTCAAATTAAATAGCAAGAAAGAGATAGTTGACTGTTCAATTTACATTTATCAATAAGAAGGTTTTTTAATTTTCATCTAAATTAACAATAATATTAAATTGTTCAATTAATTTTGATCAACTATATTAAATATTTTTTATTTTAAAATTTAAATTTAAGGTTTAATCATATTTAATTATAGAATTAAATTTATTTTTCTAAATATAACTGTTTTATAGTTCATATTTTTAAATATATTCTTTATTTATAAATTTAATAATTTGGTGTGTCATAATCGATTAGTAAATTCAAAGTTGACTATATATTAAGCGAGTATATGATTACTAAAATCTGTACATTATTTTTTATAAAAAACATTTGAAGTACATTATTTTTCACCTCCATTTTATTATTTAATGATTAATAAAACATTTTTTTTGTTTCTTATCCTATATTATTTTAAGTACATTTATTCCAATCTCATAGAATTAATAATACAATATGATAAAGTAAAATGATTATTTTGGCAAGTTTGACACTAGATAAATTCTCAATCCTATTACTATATTTTTAAGTAATACAAACAATATATTAAATCTTTAAGTAATAAAAATATATCTATTAATATCTATTATCAATAAATACTTTATTATTTGAATTTTTTTTTATGTATACTACTTATAACAAAGACATAAGTAGTTTTAAAATATTGCACGGGTATACATTTAAGTCATTATTTCACATGCCTCTAAATATAATTGATTTTGTTTAAAAATATTCTTTTAAATTGTTTTATTAAAGTCATTATTATATATGATTTTATAACCAAATATTTGAGAATATGTAGAGATAATAAATTTTAGAAGTAATGATAGAAAAGAAAGATTCGTTTTAATTGAATGAAATTTTTTCAATTGATTTCGTTTGAAAAATTAAGGATATGTTGAATGTTTAAATTCATAAGACGAATCAAAATAATTGTTTATGATATATCAATTATATTAAATTTTAAAAAATATATTAGTTTTATATATTAAAAATTTAATTAATAAGTAAGATTTATGAAATTGATTTATAATTAATGTGTGAATCATTTTCATTTAAAAGAATGATTTGTTGACGGTGTAAACTATTTTTTTATTAGTAGCTTAAATAATTAGACAACATTCTTCCAAAATAAATATATAAAAAGATTATAGTTTTTAAATAATTAGACAACATGCTTTTAAAATAAATATATTTTTGATTATAAAATGACTATATTATTGGTAAAAGACTTAGAACTGCAAAAAATTTATTTATTTTTAAAAAAAATATGTGAACATATTATAGATTATTTATCTCTATTAAAATTAATTGTCTTATTTGTAAAAAATTAAAATAAATTATTTAATATTTATGATATATTTTATTTTAATTTTAGGCATATGCAAATCATATAAAATAGAGTATATACCTAAAAAGTGTGAATGAGTTTAAGTTATAAACTAAACACAAATTAATATTTTATGTTGTATTTTAATATGAAGAAGGAAAAAAAAACAATATCATAGGTTTATAAATGGTGAAATTAAATTTAAAGATGACAATATCATTTTGTTTCTATGAAAATTGATTCAGTCAATTAAGTATGATTTATATTATTAATTTATGAAAAAACATGAGCCAATTATAATGAGTGAATACATATATTTTGCATGTCTACCAGTATTTTGTTTATTTTTCATATTTTATTTTTTCCAAAATTTAACTCACACAACAAGCAACTATCAATTAATTTTTTTTAGACACATTAGTAAATAATAACAAACAATAATACTAATAATCATATTTCTTGATAATATAATACTTATAGACAAAAAAAACTAAAAACTAAAATAAAAATAGGAAAGAGTTAGAATTTATTAAAATAACAAATGTGATTTTTGATTTGGTATTTGTTTTTAAGCTAATTAAATAAGATCTTAATTAAAAATTGAAGTCATGGAATGCTCTCTTTTTTTTTTAGATTTTTTTTGGTTTTATTTTAATTTAATTTTTATTTAGTTGTAGAGATATTCATTAATTAAATAATAATCAGTCAAAATAATTCTTTTTTTGGTTAAGTTTGTTTTTCATTATTTTGAATAAAATTAAATTAAATCCCTTTTAGAATATTTGTTGTTTTTAATAATGGAATTTAAGAAAATTTAGTTAAAATTTAAAAAAAGATTTGAAGGAATGGGGCGCTCCTTCCGCCTTTTGTAGGATAGTTTTTATTTATTTGTTATACATTTAATTTAATTTAATTTTGTTAATAAATTTTAATTATTGATTAATAAATAGATCATAATAGCTTTAGATTTAGTCTTTAATTTTCTTTTTTTTAAAAAAATAATAAAAAAATAATAATCAAACTTTTAAGATTTAAGCGACCATTTTCCCTTTTGTCCCGTGCCTCGCACGGGTATACACACTAGTATATTTAATATTTAATACCAATAATAATTGATGATTTTCAATCCCACAACCAAACACTCATGCCGCACCGGTTTAAAGTCCCAATTCCAACCCGGTCCAGACCACCGGTTTTTTCCATACAAATTACAAAGATTCTTCCTTCACTACTCCATTTTCATATCATTGCTCATCACTGCAAAACCATCCTCAACTCTCGCCCTCTATTCTTCCCCCAGATCCCAATCCAACCTTCGCCATTCATATTTCCCCTTCTCCCCATACACCCCCTTCCATGCATCACCCCCACTAACCCTCCCAACTAATTCAATCCCCTCCATTACACCAAACTCCTCCCTACAACCACCACTTCCCCACCCCCGATCTCCCTCACTAAACACCAATGTCCCCTCACTAATCCCTCCCAAAATCAATGGATTCCCCACCCTCCCAACAAACGTGGGGAAGGTCACCAACCCTCTCCTCAGCTCCTTCCACATCCTTCTCCAAAGACGCAATCCAAAGCCTCTCTTCCATCCTCAACAACCCTCTCTCCTCCACCACAATCTCCCCTCCCGAATTCACCCCTATCTCCTCCACCAAATCCACCTCCGAAATCACCCGATCCGATTTCCACACCTACCTCTCCACCGTCTCCGATCCCTTCCACCGCTTCGACGACATCCGCAAACACGCCAACAAAGAGATCTCCCTCCCATCCGACACCGACGGCGCCGGCGAAGCACTCGTCGCTTGTCTCCGCGAGGTTCCCTCGCTTTACTTCAAAGAAGATTTTCGTCTGGAAGAAGGCGCCACGTTTCGCGCTGCGTGTCCGTTCTCGACGTTTGCAGAGAACGCTGTGTTGCAGGAGAAGCTCTCGCAGTATCTTGATGTGGTGGAGCTTCATCTTGTTAAGGAGATCTCGCTGAGATCGTCTTCGTTCTTTGAAGCGCAGGGACAGTTGCAGGATCTTAATGGGAAGATCGTGGAGGGATGTGCAAGGATTCGGGAACTGAAGGATACTGTTCGGCTTATTGATTCAGATTTGGTTGAGTCTGCTAGGCAGATTCAGCAGCTTAACGGTACCAGGACGAATCTGTTGGCGCTTCAGCAGAAACTTAGGCTCATATTCTATGTTAATCAAGCACTCTCAGCTCTCAAATTGGTTAGTGTTTGTGGAGTAGTTTCAATTCTCATTTAGAGAGGCGCATTTTAAGTTTTGGTGCTGTGAATGTTAGAAATTTTTATGGAGAATTGTGGAAAGATGATTGCAGTTAACCTTAGGTGGTTTTATTTTAGTTTTGTTAGCTTGTGCATTATTTCAGCTTTAAATTTTGAATGACGGCCAATGGAACACGGACTCCGACATCGATAATGTGAAAAATATAGGACACCAACACCGTTACATATATGATTGTATTTGAACTTCATTTATGCATTTATTATTAAAAGTTAAAAATATCCTAATCAAATTTATTGTCTTTACTTTTTCATGGATAATATTGGTTTTATACATGTTTAACCCTTGCGTATGCGATTTGTTTTGAAAAGTGTATAAGGTGTGTTGAATGAAAAAAAAAACAAATTCTTTCTTAAAGACTTGTCTAAATTGTTAGACACGTGTTGTATGAATGTCAAACGAGTGTCAGACACCAATTTAATGAGTGTCGAAGCAAATTAAATAAATCATTTATTTGGGAACACTTGTCTGACTTTTCCCACACGTGTTGTATGGTTGTCATACAAGTATCGGACACCAACGCGTGTTACACACTGCGACACGCCTACTCCTAGAGTGGTCCGTGCTTCATAGATAACAACTTTTATTTTTGACTGGTTGTTAGAATTGAAAGGTGTTGTGCTGTAAATGTGGGAACTATACTGAATAGGATTTGATGGGTTATGGAAATTTATGGGGGAAACTACTTGCGGTTTACTTACTTTGCTTTGTTGGAGTAGTTCTATGAGTTAGTTAATTAATCAATTCATGCAATGAGTTTCCTAGGGAATCACTTTGGCTGTCACTTGATTAACTGTCACACTTTGTTGATTCATTGTTTATCATTTTGATTGATTTTCCGATGTTTCCTTAATTATCGTTTGTTTTTATGGATTGTTATTGTTTGACAACTGGAAATCCATTTTAAGTTGATTAATTTTGCTGTGATACAGCTTGTTGCATCTGCAGATTGTGCTGGAGCACTGGATGTAACTGACGATTTGCAACATTTACTGGTATACTTTAACTGTTTTATGAAAATCCTATTAATATCAGGGTCTGTTTACATCCTTTATGAATGCAAATGTAAATATTAATTGTTGAGAGTGGGGGGTGAGAGATAGATATAAGGAAGGGAGAGAGAAAGAGAGGAGGGAGAGGAGAGAGATGAGATCGAGAAGAGAGAGAGAGAGAGAGAGAGAGAGAGAGAGAGAGAGAGAGAGAGAGAGAGAGAGAGAGAGAGAGAGAGAGAGAGCAATGGAGGGGAGAAAGATGAGAGATGGGAGAGAATATATTTTTAGTAGAAAATAAAAAGGTATTTTTGTAATTTTGATAGCTTGTTCTTGAGACAGAAAGTTGTTATATGTTTTAGTTTGAGTTTTTGTCCAATCCTTAGTCCCCAGTTTTGTCTAGTCCAATAACTAATTTTAAAATCAAACACAATACAATTAGAGTTGTGTTGTCCAGTCCCTCATTTGTCAGCAAATCAAACACATTATCATTCTTAATTACTTCCTATTTTCTTGATCGTAGCCTTAGTTCTGTTCTTTTCTTTTTGTGAGGACTATATGTGTTTGACCTATCATGACTAGGAAAGGATGTCCAACTTAAAATGTTTTTGGTTGGTCAAATACATCATTTGGTCCTTAAAGTTAGAAGTTTGTAACAAGTTAGTCCTTTAAGCTTTTTAAGTAACAAGTTCGTCTCTTTAGTTTGTAAAAGTGTATGTTGTTAATCTTTTAAAGAAATTCTGCTGCAAAAAGTTGATGTGTTTGTTATTTATATTTTATACTATGGGGCTGGAATAATGTTACCAGACCCTATTATGGATGGGTGATGTCTATGTAAAACTGCTTAGTTATTATTCTTATTAATGTCCGTGTAGATGATATCAATCAGTGTTTGCTGTGTGTGTTGATGATATCAATCAGTGTTTGCTGGGTGGGTGTGGGCAGCTGATATCAATCACAGTATGACTGAGTAGTTTCCTTTTATATTGTAACTGACATCAATTACTTAGCGTTGAACATAACTAATTTTCTTTGAAGTCTGTTAATGAGACATTCTACTATTTAATGTCAATGGGATTCCTGAAGGACAAGGAGAGAATTATATGCTAATTTTAGTCTTTTTTGTTTACTGTAACTTTGATAGGATGGAGATGAGCTCACTGGGTTGCACTGCTTTCGTCATCTTAGAGATCATGTGACAGGTTTTATAGAATCAATAAACAGGTAAACTTTTAGTGCTGTCCTGATCTATCAAGGTGGCATATGCTACTGTTTAGTTTCTCTTAGATTGTGTGTTCCATTAACCTGCATCTCAAAATTCGTTTGACAGTGCTTTCTACTGCTTTTCTTGATTTTTGATCACCCTATAATTTTTGGAAGAGAACAGAGTTGAACTATAGTGCATTGTATTGTTTTTTGTAGCATTCTCTCAGCAGAGTTTATTCGAGCTTCTTTACACGATGCTGCAGAATCAGATGTGATAATTTTATCTAAAGCTAAAGCAAGAGCTTCCCTTCCCATGAATGGAAAAGATGATGAAGTAAGATTGAATCTTCAATTACTTTTATCTTTAACACCTCTTTTTGGTTGTCTCTCTTATTTTATATTAATCTTGTGCTGGAAATCTTTCAAATCTTTACCATTATGTTTTAGAGGGGATACAGTCACCGGGGTTTCTTCATGTAAACTAACCTGGCACATTTTAAAATGAAAATACTGTTAGGTTGTCAAACTTGAGTTGAGAGTGTAGGTAAACTCTTGGAGCTTCCGTTAACTCGTGAGAGTATTCCTAATATAAAAATAATATTAAAAACCTAAATACGGCATGTATAATATATAATGTAATCACATTTACTCACTAATAGTTCAATATTCAAATTCATAATAAAGCTAAGTAGCATAAAGATTGAAATGCATAACTTCGAAGTTCGGTAGCCCGTAGCTCTTGAATCATTATACTAAACATTAGACAAGCACTACATGATACACATTAAAATAAGATTCATTGGTTTTCAAGCATATTCTAGTAAACCAGATGTGGCCTACTATCCTTAAATACAAAAATATTAACCAATTTAAGAAAACCCTAAAAAGAGGGAGTGGGGCATAGTCTAACAAATGCATTCTAGCATAAAGAAACTTCTATAACCAAATGTTTCAGCAATGAAGGCCGACAATATGGCCCAGCCTCAATTAAGGCAGATTTTCCAACAGTTCATGATATAGTACCATTACCACAATAATTATAATTCAACATTCTGATAAGTGATATTGGGCATAGCACTAATGAAAGAAGACAACAGCCTACATTTTGAATTACTGAGGAGATTATTTTATCTTTTTTAGTTTATGTTAATTAGGATTTACTGATTAGAATTAAGTTATGTATTTTAATTTATAAGGTTATTCAGCTTCCTTATCTTGATAAGATTAGGATAACACAATTTTGAAGTTCCAATTATTTTAGCATTGTTAGGATTAAGTCTAAATGTCTAATCTTTAGGTTGTATTAGTTTTTATCCCAATTCAACTAGGATTCTTTCTGCTGTTGTAGCTTATTTAAAAGGCATATGGATTAACAAAGTGGTTGGCTCTAGTGATTAATAACCATCAATTAAGGTTGAATCAACCGAGATTACCTAAGTTCAATCACTAGCTTGAACATTTCTTTGTCAAGCTTTACTTACCACACTGAAGAATACTGGATTACTAAAATCGATTTACCCTATGAATCTATGATTAAGACAAAGAAACAGTATATTTCTTAGTATTAGTAGCAGGATAAATGAAGGTCTTGATGATTCTTGATGCCTTAAGCACACTGATAAATAAGTTCATTGAGTACTTTGGCATTTAATCCAATGTTTGAGAAGCTCAAAGTCTCACAATGTTATGTGCTTGAATTTTGTTCTATGCGATATTATATTTTCTTTGTGCATTCATGTTTTGATAAGTTTTGAGGATGCAATTTTTGATCTAACCTCTACGTCATCATAACCAGGTAAAGTTAGAAGAAGAAGAAACAACTAATTTCAAAGACAGTCTTCTCCCTACTGTAATTGGCTTGCTTAGAACAGTGAGTATTAGCTGCATTTACTTTACTAATATTATTATTATTTATGTTAATTCAATTTCGATATCATGTTGTGGAAGTTAGTTTCGTCTTTGATTTATGAAAAATCTTTACTAAGATCCATTCAACTAGTTATTCCTTTTCTACTTTTGAGGATATGCTGTTCATTTATCCTTCATAATAATTTGAAAACGCTTGACATTTGATAACCAATAAATGAGGATAAGAGAAACAGAAAAACCCATCTTGAGATCCTGTACCATAAAATAGTACACAAAACAAACAACACTTTCCGTCTTTATGCTTCCCACGTGATTCTCCTGAAATTCCCCGTATCATTCTAATCGTCCTCTGTAAGAGTTGGAAACCTTGGAGTGGGAGAGTTAGTCTTGGCCATGTGTTATTTGTGGAGTTGGAAACAGCACAATTATAGTACATTAATTTGGTGGTGGTGGTTATTGGTTTCCTCATGCCATTTAACTTTTCAGCTTACTAACCATAATTTTCTGCAAGGCCCTTTTTGTAGTACAGAGTAGGAAGCCTCGTATAGAATACAATAACAACAACCAAGTTTTATCCATCTAGGTGGAGCAAGGGATATAAATGAGTAGGACAACTAGCCCTAACATGACATGCACTATTTCAAAAATAATAATTGTACTTATGATGGCCATTCCTGATGCGTCCCTTTTTGGTAGGGAGTTTGTTGACTTGGAATCAAATTTTTTATCTTTGCAGGGGATTATGCCTGTTAAATGATTTTGTACTGTTTTTCTTATCTTCAGGCTAAACTTCCCTCTATTCTGAGGATCTATCGAGACACACTAACTGCTGATATGAAGAGCTCTATTAAAACTGCTGTTGCTGAGTTGCTTCCAGTTCTTGCTCTCCGAGGTTCAGAATCAGAGTTCTTTTCTGGAGACAGAGCTGTAGAGGCAGATGGTGAGATTTTCTTTAGCATAACTGCTAATGTTTGGCTATCAGAAAATTAATTCTTATATATATGGGAAGGGATTAAATTTTACTGGTTTAATATTGTCACTGTTACGCAATTAAAAACTCAACAACGTAGTTTTTGTGTGGATCCAACCGTTGAATAATTAATAATTTGTTACATTAATTTTGTATGTGACATCTTAAAATGTAAATGAGTTTGTAATCAGATGATTCTTGTTTTCAATATATTTCAAAAGTGCATATGTTATTTTGACATATCTCAATGGCATATTGAACAATTTTACATTAACATGCAATTTGATTAATATAATAATAATTTTCAATCCAATGGTGAATTTTGAATTACATTTATACTATAAAATATCATTGATTGTATGTTGTAATTGTCCAAGTATTACACAAGTGTAATGTGATTCATTCTTTATATATGCTCTTTTCTGCTTTCAACTTTTTATTGTTAAATAATGACTCAGGTGGTGGTGCTTCGCTTGCTAGCAAGTTAAGGAGTCTGTCATCTGATTGCTTTGTCCATCTTTTGAGTGCTATTTTCATGATAGTACAGGTAATTTGTACTTGGCCTTTGTTGTGTCCATCTTAACTAAAACTCTTGTATATTTTTGAAATGTATTTAGTCTGAATAAAATAGAGGATTTGCATTAATGATTTCTTGCCAGTATTGCTGAGATGCATTGACACTGATAGACAATACATAAACTCTGCAACTAATGAAAATGTGAAAATGTCGCTATGCTTTTGAAATGTCCTGTAACTTGGTCAGTGGATAACTTTTTTGGAGGTTGGGGGTCTTCTTGGGTGAATTTTTGTTGTCCCTCCTACATTGAATTTGACTTGAATGAATTTGACTTAATTAATACAGCAATGAGTGCGTATTGTAATTCTAGTAGTATTAATTATGATTTTATTTGAGAAAAAATAATAAATGTATTATATATTGTAATTTTAATTGAGGCTTATATTTAGGGACACTTTTTTTCTTTCTTTCTTTCAAAAGGGAGCTTATATTTTGGAACATCCATGTTGGATGCAAATGCTCCACCTTGAGGGGGCATGTTGTGATATTGTAAAATATTATAAGTATGAGTTTAGATAATATCCCAATTGTATTTCTGGGATTCTTTCCTAGTTGTCTCTTTTTGGTTGATTCTATTCCTTAATCTTCAGGGATTGATCAGGTTAGCTTCATGTATATATATATATACATTTTACATTCTCCTATCCTTGATACATGAAAATACAATATACATGAAAATACAATTTATTTTCAATCTGAAGTCCAATCATTTTGTTGTATGCTACCTTTAAAGTGGTCGTTATGTAAAGTAACTGAGTGTTCATTTTTTTTCTTTACATTTGTGAGGTTCTGAAATATTGACTTATATCAACAAATATCACTTGAACATGAATGGAAATGCTCACCGATTTAGAAATTCTTGTATATTTTCTTGACAATCTTGTGAGTTTTGCAATCACATGACTCAAACTTTTCCACATGTTATTGTTTTTAATAGCATTATTTTGTATTGTATGCTGTATACTCTTTACTGCGTAATTTTTGTCTCTTCGGCACATCACACCTCATTATCAATGGCTATTGCCCAAGAAAAGGATAATTGGCTATTATGCCAACTTATTTTGCTAAAATTACGTGTTTTTATCTTCTTAGCTTCTTAGGGAGACTCATTGTGTTGGCTGTATCTCATGTACAAGCATATGTATTGTGTATGGCTACATCCATGTTACTGAAATTTAGCTTTCCAGTGGTTTGCACTTTATCAGCTGTTTTAAGAGAGATGTAATAAGATTTTTTTCTTTTTAGTGATTGCAGGCTCATTTAGTACGGGCTGCTGAAGTGAAAAAAGCCATTGAATGGATTTTGAGCAACTGTGATGGTCATTATGCTTCTGATTCAGTTGCTGCCGCAATTGCTCATGGTGCTGCAGCTGCAGAGATATCCCAAGAAAGCGATGTTAATGGCACTACATTTTTTCCGTATTCACCGCAGAGAAATGTTGCCAAGGGTTCCTCTTTTCAGGGAAAAGCAATTGATGCTGTGAGCTCCTCAAACATGTCAAAAAATTTCAGGTTAAATATAGCCTCTTTGTTTTAATACACATGTACTGGAAAGCTTTTTCTGGATTCTTTTAGTTTAAATGTGTTAAAAAATTGTGTAATTTGTTATATAAGAGTTAATTTTCCCTCGCATAAGCACCTAAACATACTACTCACTAGTGCAGCATTATATAAGTACAAGTCTTAAGTTAATAGAAATGATAAATAGTTGTATTGTAATAAGTTTTCTTATTGTTTTGTGCAAACAATTTTTTTCTCTTATAAATTTGAACTGTTCCATTCTTTATTGAATGGTGACGGTTAAATGTGGTTGGGCCTAACTCAACTCTACAAAACCGGCTTGTAGGGTGAGGATTGCCCCCACTTATAAGGACATGTTCAGGCCATATATTGTCCAATGTGGGACTCTTAACACACCCCCTCACGACCCCCTCACGACCAGGACTAGACAACTGGAGCGTGGAAATAAATGGTGGGTGGCCCGATAGCGGAAACCATAATAGGTGGCCCACCGGATCTTAAACCAGGCTCTGATACCATGTTAAGAAATGTGGTTGGGCCTAACTCAACTCTACAAAACCGGCTTGTAGGGTGAGGATTGCTCCCACTTATAAGGACATGTTCAGGCCATATATTGTCTGATGTGGGACTCTGGCAAATGTATTATATTGAATGGGAACTATTTATATGTCAAAAGCCAATTAACTCAAGTTTAATCTGATAGGTGAAGGCACACGGAAGGTTTTATACTAAAAACATTATAGAACTATTCTATCATTTAAAAAATTAGGCTGCAAAATGGGAGAAAAATTAATAGAAAAATGAGATGGAATATTACTAAAGGCCACTACATTCTGTTCCCTTAAGACTTGAGTGTTTTGCCTCTTGACTTAAGCAAGCTATAGTAATTCCATAGCTTGGATGTCTAGTTTATTTGGTACATTTTCTTGTAGCCGACATTATCTTTGCAAATATAATAACATCCATAACCTATGTTTAATCAGTATGTATGGTAATCCTCCTCTCAAATGTTTTATCTTATCTTCCTATTCTGCCCTTGAGTAATCATTTTTCTGTTTTAGAGGCTGCTAGGTTTCAATTACTGCATTTCTTTTTACTGATTACTGATAACTAATTGCTCTTATGTGATCTCCCCTCTTAAAAACGCTAATAATGGGGTCCTGTAAAATTGGTATATGGATTATATAAAATAAGCTATACTTAGATCTAGTATGCTTTCAGCAATTACTTGTGTTTTAGTTGCTGCCCAATTTGTTTGATGTTCTCAAAGAATCTGGTCCTAAACAGAGCTGATGTATTGCGAGAAAACGCAGAAGCTGTCTTTGCAGCATGTGATGCTGCTCATGGAAGATGGGCAAAGCTTCTGGGGGTCCGTGCTGCTCTCCATCCTAGATTGAAACTGCAGGAATTTCTAACTATTTACAACATCACCCATGAGTTCATTACAGCTACTGAAAAAGTACATATTTTCATTTTGGTTTAAACTTTAAAGTTTAGATACCAAATTATGTGGTTTTAGTTCCCTGATTTAACTACCACATTCAAACTAACAGATTGGTGGAAGATTGGGATACAGCATCCGTGGGACACTGCAGTCGCAGGCCAAGGCTTTTATTGATTTTCAGCATGATTCTCGGGTTGGTTTAAATTTTGTTCTTCCGCCATCTAATATAATATTTCCTCATAAAAAAATGTTCACCTCTATTAATATTTATTGCTTTGTATTTAGATGTCAAAAATCAAGGCAGTGCTTGACCAAGAAACTTGGGTGGAGATAGATGTTCCTGATGAATTTCAATCCATTATCAATATGCTTTTCTCATCGGATGCACTGTCTTCTGAGAACCTTAATGGTGTTGAAGAGGATAATTCAACGGGTTACCATGATATGGCATCTAACAATGTTGCCCAGCCGATGGCGGACACTGGACTGTTGAGCGCTGAACAGCATGTTGAGCAGGCTGATTCCGCGGAAGAATCTAAGAAATCACATAGAGGTCATAGCAAATCGGTTGGGAGTAACAGCACTGAGAAAGATCATAAAAAATCTGCATCTCAGGCTCTTTTCTACAAAGGTGTTGGTTATCACATGGTAAACTGGTAAGTTACCTAGGCTGAACTTCGTTTTCTCTTTTTTCCCTCTATTTTATGCAGCTTTTATTCTTTTTGTATTGTATTTACTGCTCTCTCTCTCTGAATAAGCTTGTGTAGGCATTCTTTTATTTTTATTATTACTATTATTATTATTATTATTATTATTATTATTATTATTATTATTATTATTATTATTATTATTATTATTATTATTATTATTATTATTATTATTATTATTATTATTATTATTATTATTATTATTTATTACAATATACTGATTCATGTCAACCTTAATATGGAGTTGGATTCACTTATATTATATGGTTTTGTCTCAGCTGTGAATACATTTCAAGTACTTTGATTTTTTCTGTTTGCTTCCAGTGGCTTGATATTGCTGAAGATGCTGTCAGAATACATTGATATGAACAACCTTTTGCCAACATTATCTTCAGAAGTTGTTCACCGTGTGGCAGAAATCTTGAAGTTTTTCAACACAAGAACATGCCAACTTGTTCTAGGGGCTGGTGCAATGCAGGTACTACTAGTATCATTCTTTGAATTTTTGGATCCTTTTAGATATAGAAACTATATTTAGAAATAATATGCATATATTTAGAGCAAAGTCCAAGTGGTCTGCAAAGGAAATGAAGTATTCCCCTATCTCTTTTAGTTGGACCATTAGTCACCTAGCCCTCATTCTCATTTCAATACAATTAAGTTTTTCTCAATTCAATATTTCTCGTTGCCCTTCACAGCCCAACACTCAATACCGTAGAGCAATGTTGAGATTAGAGAAAAAGAGAAGGCAAAAATGAGAGAACCTGCATGTCTTACCACTCTAAATTCCCTTTATTCTATAATCCTAACAAATGTTCATTCTATTCTAACAGAGATCTCTCTCTCTCTCTCTCTCTCCAATCCCCTTACTCCACGTGTCCCATTCTGTTATTTCTCCCCCCATTAATAATGGGCCTGTCATTAATGGTGATCCTATCAGACTTCAACTTATGTGTTAGTTATACCTAGGTTGGGGAACATCTATTGAGTCATATCAGCTTATATTTGTACTGCACTGGGGAGAAACTGCAGATAATGCCGAGCTCAGAATTTTCCGGCTTTCAAATAGTGTGCACCACTTCATCTAGGTATATTCTAAGTAAATGCTGCAGCTATTAGTTTAATGATAGAACAGACCCTTGGGTTATTTTTGCTTCCCTACTTCCTCTCATATTTGGGTGCCATTTCCCTCCAACCCCTAAGACAGTTTTGCTTAACTATCTTGATCCCATTTCAATTAACTTAGATCTTTGCCATTCTTTTGGTTTCTAATTTTTTGTAAGTTGTGTTCAGGTGTCTGGTTTGAAGTCCATCACCTCTAAACACCTGGCGCTGGCAAGTCAAGTCATTAGTTTTATACATGCTATTATTCCTGGTATAAATACGCACACCTATATTAATATTTTTGAATGTGTTGGTATTACAAGAGTTTATGACCTTGTTATTACATGTTTTAATTAAAAATAACATTGTTCTTCATTTCTGGTGTAAGAAATTCGGCAGATTCTTTTTCTGAAAGTACCAGAGACTAGAAAATTGCTATTGCTTTCAGAGATTGATCGAGTCGCACAGGTATCTACGTTATTCCTATTTCACCCTCCTCCATCCGATATGGTAGACTCATGTAGACGTTTGATTTTAATTGCATTTTCAATGAATTATTTTGCTGGAAGTATTATTGTTACTCTCTTTTCCTGCTTATAGGAGATGAAAATTTATGAATTACAATTCCTTGTATAAGGTGAAAATTTACTTAGTAGTTTATTAAGTTGAAATGCATTTTTCGTTTAATCACCCTTGAAATGATTCCTCTAATATCTCTACTTCCTTTGGGTGGAAAAATAAATATTGTAAAAGAAGGGGAAAATTAATAGATAATATTTGAGCTTGTAAAGTCTAAAGTGAAGGAAAATGGCCAAATATGGTAGAAAATGAACGTGAAAAGAGATATAAAATGGAGAGAAGTCTATGTGAAGCTTACAGTTAAATGCAACGTTGTATTCTACATAGTGTCGGTCACACAAGAAATTATACCTTTTTACAGCTTGTATGCATTAAAGCTGAGGGTCAATAGTTTGGATTTTGCAGCCTATGTTCGAATAATGATTTTAACAAAATGTATGGTAACAGGAACAAGGACCGGCAAGGAACTCCGAATGTTTTAGTCATGTATATCCACTAGATCATTTTTTTCTCTGAAACTTTTTTTCTTGATTGATTTCATCATGTTCAAATTCAAACTCATTATTCTCGTCATCAATTAAAATCAACACACTTATAAAGGCTTTGAATTGTTTCTGCATGTTTGAACTAGTTGAATAGTTTAGGATGATCAGCCTGCCTTACACAAATGGGATGTACAAATATATATGCAAGAGAGAATCTCAATATATTTCAGCAATATTAAATAGATAGAATATCGTAATTATGACTGTAATCAACGCTAAATGTCTTTGTTTCTTATTTTGATTTTGCCTTAAATTTCTATACTTCCTTTACTTCCTTTTTAATTTAATAAAAAAATTCTTTAATTTTGTTTGCAAGAAAACTTCAAAATATTATAATAATGCTTACTTTTGTAACATTTAGTACCTTCATCATATCTTTTCATTTCAGGATTATAAAGTCCATAGAGATGAAATACATTCTAAATTAGTTCAGATAATGCGAGAAAGATTATTAGTCCACTTGCGTGGGTTGCCTCAAATTGTTGAGAGTTGGAATAGACCCGAGGATGCTGATCCCCAGCCTAGTCAATTTGCTCGGTCCCTTACAAAGGTAAATAATTTCGCTGATCAACAGAGATGATTGTTATGCTTGGAGTTTATGTCTACATTTTTTACTTGCACACTGTTTGATATCCTTTCATACTTTATGATGATAGGCTTTTCTGTTAATACTCATTCCTGAAGTTTTTCCATATTTAGTTTTTGTCAGTTAATTTTTATTTGTAACTCTTTTCCTTGTTAATTACTTATTATTATATCTACTTCAATATGTGCATTAAGTTATAAATTAGTTCCCAGTCAAATTATTTGGTTATCTCACTGGCCTTGCTATCAAAACTATATTCTGTTAGAGTTTTTGATTTCGAAAGGACATCTTATTATTTTTTATCACTTCAAAATAAAAGATATACTCCTAAAAATGCTTGAACTATTAGGTGATGATCACAATACCCCAATATTGGTTGGTTAAATATGTTAGGCATTTGGTTAACTGCAAGTGCCTAGGGATTAAATCAGTTTTTGACAAATATTAAAATGGTATCTGTGAGGAGTCTGTTAAATTTATCTCTGAATATTGTGAGGACTGTAACTCAGTAACTATACTTCTTTTTTTCCTCAATATTGTGTGTATCTAACTTGTGTATAATTTATGTAGAATTCATTCTGAGTTGAGTATGCTGAAATTCATTGACAAAAATGGAATATGTAACTAACTTGATATGCTTCTAGATTTGATGGGATGGGTGCTTTTAAGTAGATTAAATTTTTGAGTTCTGCTCTAATGCCAAATTTGTCACCAAAGAAATCTCATAATCGGAAACTATTTATTTTGTTAATTTGATGTTAGGAAGTTGGATACCTCCAGCGTGTTCTATCTCGGACCTTGAATGAAGAAGATGTTCAGGCAATTTTCAGGTAAGAACCTCAGAAATTGTCTTGTTTCCTTTTTTTCTGACATTTTGATTAAAAAATGTGATATCAAATTTCCAAAGTGTATGGTACCCATTATTTATAATGTTGGGATGCTTGTTTAAACAGTGGGTATTTTATTGCTTTCTTCAGGGGGACTGACCGCCGGGTCCTGCCAGGTCTTAGATATAATTAGTTGATAAAGAAACATGGTTGTTTTGAAACGCTTGAGCATAGTAATTTTTAGAAGTTTGTTATCTAGATATGAATATTACATGCAAACTGATATATTTAACTATCATGTAACTTCCCAATCATCTTTTGGACTGATATTAGTTCTGCCAGTTAAATCTCTTGGATTTGTATTCTTGTATATGATGAATTCTGAAGTAATTTTTTTTCTTCGTGTTTTTCCATTTAAAGGGAAAGTAATTACAGCTGCTGCCTTCTTGGCTTATAAAGAAAATTGATTTTATAATGTTAACATCTAACATATGGATTCCTACAGTTAACTCGAATTCTCTGTTTTCCAGGCAAGTGGTCGTTATCTTTCATTCACAAATTTCAGAAGCATTTTCAAGATTTGATATAAGCACTTCACAGGCAAAGAATAGGTATTTATTTTTCCCAAGTTATATTATTTGGACCTAAATTTTTAAACTATTAAGAAAGCATTCATTTCTAAAAATTCTTCCTTCTTGCTAGGTTATATCGGGATATCAAACATATTCTTCAATGTATACGGTCATTACCATCAGGTGATTTAAGTAAATCTGATACCCCTAACTGGGGTCAGCTGGATGAATTCTTGGTGCAAAGATTTGGTAATGATGCTGTTCAGTAAACTGTATTGTAAAGTAACAAGTCATTGCTTATGTGGGAAGGCTAACCTACTTTAGAGGATGTGGGGGTGATTTAAACCTTCTTCACTCTGCATTTTTTTGTAACACTAAGTTGAGGTAATATTTTCGTTAATGAATTTTGATTACTTATATGAATTTATGCGTGTGCATCATTGTTATCTTTTTGATAACTACAAATTTGAATATAGAGAGTGCCATGTCGGATTTGGAGTTGTTTCAATTTCAGATGAAATAATCCAGCTTTAGTGCTATGAAACTATAGTCTTTCTTGTAACAATATTATGCATGACTTTTATTTAGGGTGTGTTTGGTTGGAGGGGAGGGAAGGGATTCTTTTAGACTGAAGTTTTTTGGTTCAATTATTAATAGGGTAGGGGAGGGGAACAATATCCCTCCAAAAGCCAATTTTTCTTTGCAACAAATTACTAGGCGAAGATTGTTTAACGATAACACATCAAAATGAAAAAAAAAAAATTCAGGGGAAATGCACACCAGAAACAACTTCATATTTTCTTACAGGTTTGGTTGGTTGACAGTTAAAGTGTTAATTTCATTTGTATTTGGTCGATTGGCTGATTTATTGGGTTAAGGGTTAGTACTGGTAAATGATAAATAAAACAATGTTATTCGTTCAGGGTGATACAGTGGCTAGGTGTCAGATTTCTGTTTGGTTTTGTTTGTTGGATGGATAATACGTCACAGAAAAACTTGAACTTATTTTTGTTTTCTGAAGCATATTTCTGGAAACAATTTCTACCCAATTGGTTAATTGTATATATTTGCAGCCTTTCTGTTTTCTAATACTGATTTTGAATTCTATTATTTTTCAGGTCTTTGTTTGGTCTATGGTAGATATACAAGGTAATGTATCATTTATGGGCATTTTGTAGCTGTGATTGGTCATTTTGCAGAAGTTTTGTAGCGGTCTGTTGATATTCAATTCTTGGTTACTGTCTCATAATTGTAATGCTTAGCTGAAAATAGATATGAATTTACAGTAAATGAGTGAATTTTCTTCTTATTCTCCTCTTCTTTACAGCCATGAATATTATTAATACATCAATATGTACATGATTCGAGATATCTAGTGAGATTACTTAACTATATGCTGTTAGAGGGTGTACTTCGGTTCCCTTAATAAAGAAATCTCCTTGGTATTCCTTGAGTAACGAGACACTTTCAATGGAAGAATCCTTATTTTGTATATATGTACATTTTGTAAACCGGTGACAACCAGTGAAATTGACAAAAAGATATGACATTTGCCCTAATTAAAAAACAACTTAATGATGCAAGGGATGCCTTGAGTGCTGAAAAAGAGTGCATTCTTATAATCATAGATGAAAGTTGGATTCTTTGAGAAAAAAATGCAAAGTGTTAAATTCTTATTTCTTGATTGAGTAAAAAGTATGTTGTTGTATCTTAGATAGATTTCAACCATATATTGGTCATGTTCTTTTCTTAAGGTGTCAGGTTGATCATTTAATCAAATTTGTCAAAAACTCAGGTAGAGTTTGCTTAGATTTTGGTCTCTGTTATGGCTCATTTATGTTTCGGTCTTACTCTTCTTCTCATCGGTACAGGCTTTTATCATTTTCATTCCATTAATATAAAAATCAGTTTTCTATGGAACATAAGAACCAGTTACTTTTGAATATGAAATTATAGTCCAAGTGCATGTTTGGCTTTCTGTTCTGGGTCCCTCAACTTGAATGGAAAAATCCTTAATTTGATCTTCATATTTCACAACATGTGGTTTTTATTCGGGTCATCATAATTAATAACAGTTATTCGGGTCATCATAATTAATAACACAGTTGTGATGCTATAAAATTTGGGAGGATTAAAATATTAAGAGATTAAAAATTTATTTTGAAAATTTAAAAATAAAAAGACAATCATTTTGAATAAAATAGGAGATTAAAAAGTATACTTAAACCTAATTTTTAATATTTAAAATCAATTTAATATAAATTAATAATATGATTTACTTTTTGCAATAATCACATTTTCAATTAAAATTTCATGATAACCATGGTTTTCAAGAAATTACCCAAATTACCAGGGTTTTCAGGGTTTTGATTTAAGTAGTGAGCCATCTCATATGGCGCCTTCACTCAAAATGTAACCTAGGTGTCATATGAGATGGTGTGTACATATAATTTTTGTGAAGCGGAGCCATCTCATATGGTGCGTAGTGAACCATCTCATATGGCGCATTCACTCAAAATGTAACCTACGCGTCATATGAGATAGTGTGTATATGTAATTTTTGTGAAGGGGAGCCATCTCATATCGTGCATGAGTGTATTTACATATTTTATAAATAACACTCAATTCCTCCACCATTCTTCATATGGCGCATTCACTCAAAATGTAACCTAGGTGCCATATGAGATGGTGTGTACATGTAATTTTTGTGAAGCGGAGCCATCTCATATGGTGCGTAGTGAGCCATCTCATATGGCGCATTCCCTCAAAATGTAACCTATGCGTCATATGAGATAGCGTGTATATGTAATTTTTGTGAAGGGGAGCCATCTCATATCGTGCATGAATGTATTTACATATTTTATAAATAACACTCAATTCCTCCATCATTCTTCACACATATTTTCACTTTTTAATTTTTTTTCATGTCATCTAACATGGTTTTCAAAAGAGAAGGAGATATTTGTTTCTCGGCTATCAAACCTCCGATTAAAAAGAAATTTTGAAACATCTATTCCATGGACCATCTTAAGAGGTCATTGATCAGATGGTTAGACGGGGATATCTAAGATGGTGAAGTCGTTAGAAGAATTCAAAGACTTAGAACAACCACTTCACTAGCGACCAGAAAACCACAACGTTGGTGGGATGATGTCAAAAATGACAGGGATGTAACGGTGATGATGCATGAATCAGATGAAATTGTTTTGACATTTGTAATTTCTTAGATATTTTGTTATGTTAAGAAATTTTATTCGTTGTGTGTGTTGTTTTAGTCATGTTTGTGTTCGGTTTGTTGTAGCGAATATGCTTAAAGAATAGAAAAGTTTAGAAAACTTAAAGAATAAAAAAGTTAATTTCTAAAAATAAATTACAAATGTGCATACAAAAATTATGTGGTGGAGCTGGTTGCACAATTGGGACAATGTGTTTGCGTGTGTCCGACTTGACGGTGTAACACTCCAAAATCTATACTACTCAAATAAGACATATATTTGCATAAATTAGAGTAAATCAATATGCATCACATGAGGGCATTACACACATTTATAAAAAACAACACTCTAACATGCTATGGTCACATACAGTGGCGGAGCCACGTTGTGACATAGGGGAGCCACGACCACTCCAACTTTTTAAATTGTTTTATTCATATATGTGAAATTACTTAAATGTCCACTTTAACTTTTTGAATGACCAATTTGCCATTAGATAATAAATTTCTTTCTTATATTTTCTCTGATACCATTAATTTCTTTCTCTCTATGGGTGTTATTGCAACTTCTTCTTTCCATCTAAACTTTGTTGTTGTGTTAGTTTTTTTCTTTCATTTTTGGATTGCTTTGTACATTTTACAAACTATTTTGTATTGTTAATTCAGGGTCGGTCTTAATTTCGTGTTCAATTTCAGTTTATTAATTTCAATTTGGGGATTGTTTTATGAATTTAGGAACCGAATATTGAGATTTTAGGTTGAGTATTATTGTTTAATGGTTTTTGCATTCTGTATTTAGATTATCTTCTTTTTCTATATTGTTGATTTATATAGTCTCATAAAAGGCCAGTTTTCTGTTTAGCTTATGCTTGTTGTGAACAACAAAATTAAATAAACCAGAAAGAAGTGTATAACGCAGTTACCTTCCTGATGAGTTTTTCCATAGCCAAAGTAATCATCATATCTCGGAAAAAACTTAATTAATATATACCATATCTCATAGAAAAAATATAATTAATATATATGTTACAATTTTTTATTACAAACACAACACAAAAGATACATTAAATAAAGGTTAGATGTGCATCCTTAATATACTAAACCATCTAAAGTATTCTTAATGAAACAACGATTACAATTTCTTCTGTTATTGACTAATTATACAGCTAAGGTGTAACCTGAATGTAACCAATCACAATTCTTTGGATTGAGTTCAAGTATATGATGTTAATTCAATAATACTTGTCATTGCAACTATTGATCTTGAGTCCATAATTGATTAGTACACTCTTAAGTCATTTGATGTTCAACTTTGTGTTTATTACAACTTACATATTTTATATACGTATTAATTTAAATATTTTTTTATTAGTTATATTTTATTTTAGTGGCCACCACAATTTTTTTTACTCTGTCTCTCTCTGCCAGTGGTCACATACAAGTAACACAAAATTAAAATTAAAATGAACATGCAAAACCAAATCGGAATAATTAGCTTGGATGATTCCCATACATCATCCACCATATCACAATATCTTGGCTCAAGGCCACACATCAAAATATAACATATCCAATTAGGAAATACATATGAGTAAAACAATATCTCATAACATCAATTCAAGAAAATAATAAACCCAGAAACCTAAGTGTTACGATGACCAGAGCACAATATGACTACCTAGTCAAGACACACTACAAGAGATATAAACCTCCAAGCTAAGTCAGCGGTGTCGCATAGAATATCATTCCATCAGAAGGGTGAGAATTCACATCATCATAAAAATATGTGAAAATAAGCAATGCATAACATACATATATAAGAACTCATCATACTTTGCATACCACAATATTTCAGTTCATATGAATTATTCACCAAAAGTTGCACCACATGCATCAAATAATCATTCTCCACAAAAAGCATTCAAACACCATATATTCATTGCACACATCATGAATCATATACAATATAACATACCAACATCATATTATCCACAACTCATCAAGTCATACACGCATATACACATAATTACATGTTATTCACACAACAACATCATAATTAATTCACCAAGTGCTAACTATTATACTTCTATCATGTAGATAATTTTATTAGCTTCCTAAAGCTTCGAACGACACGTAAAATGGAGTTACAACTCAAAAGTTATGAATCTTAGAATTTTTTTAAAACAGGGCTCATTCGCCCAACGAAGGACGTGGCTCGCCCGACTCTCAAAGACATAAACTTGGTCACGAAAAACCCCCTTCTCGCCCGCTGGTCTCGCCCGGCAAAGGCACAAAAACAACTACTCGCCCGGGCAAGCGAGATGCTCGCATGGCGAACTACACCAGACACAGAAAAGTCTGTGCGTTTTCACCACCTTCCACCTCAACCCAAATTCGATTTTCACATGTTATAAGTTCTAAATACCCCAAATTAACACCATATTTCATCATACAACAACAACCTAATGTATTGATCATTATGGGCACTAAACTTTAGCACATGATTTCACATATTTCATCATCAAATCCAAGTTTTAGGTTTTAAAATCTAACTATCCAAAACCCCATAAATTGGAACACCCAATTCTAAATATGTATCTTAATCATTGCATAGAATCACATAGAATAATAACAATGGGAAGTCAAACCCTTACCTTGAAGAATCTCTCCATAATGATATTCTATTCTTACTACACTAAAATTCTAACTTAGTGTTATGTTATTTTGGGCTTAACCTACCAATAACACTATTTAGGCCCAACTAGTTATATTCCTCCAATAACTAAACTAACCCAATTAGAACAAATACACACATAATTAAGCAATTAAATAATTATTATACCAAATAATAATTAAATAAATCAAATAATTAATAAAACACCAAATAAAATAGCTAGTAAAATGAGATATTACAGACGCATATACTATATTTTCTTAATAGCTTGTCACCCGTATCCATTTTGGTTCTAATACTGGTGTTGTTGGAGTTACCTTTTTTCTTCCTTCACATTCTGTCGTTGTGCCAAACTACTCCCCCTTCATATGCAAACCAATAATCCTTTTTTACTACAACTGGAAAGATATCAGTTTTAATGCATCTCGGTGAGTATATGAACACGCCGCAATGACATAAGAGCAAGACATACAAAAGAATTGAAACTTTTCACAGTCGCACCAACCAAATGTTAGCAGGACCCTATACTCTTGCGTTGGCAGTCTCTCCTGGGGTCAATTGTCTCTTTGGCACTGAACTTATGGTTATGACGGTTGAATCTTGTAACCTAATGAGTATTGATATGTTTATGTTTGAGATGAATCAATATTTAACTCTAATTGTTAGAGTTCATGTAATGTATCTTTAGTTTAAAAAAAATTAGTGTTGAGATGTTTAGGTTCAGGAGAACTAGTGACGTGGCCTTACATCGACAATTATCTGATGATGTTGTGCTTAGGTTCAAAAGAACCAGTGACGTGTAGGATTATGTCTAGTGACGAGGATTGAAGTTGGAGGATTGTGGATCTCGATTTGCATTAATTGTAGCATTCATGCATCATGTATATCGGAGATAGGTATGACTTTAGTCCAGGGACAAGTAGGACTAAAGTCATAGTTGTATTATTCAAATTATATCAAAATTACTTATAAAATGTTAATGAAGTACTATGCAATGTCAGTGTAAAATTATTCTTTACACAGCATCACAATTATTCATAAATATTATTTTATAAATAATTAAAATAAAAATTAAATTTTAATAAATATTTAACGATAACATTGATGGTGTAAAACTACTGTCCATAATTCTAATTTTTTTTTTTTTAGTTTGTGATGTACCATTAACCATAGCATATACAATTGTATTGTCAGTTCATTGGATTGCTGCTGCCGTAAGGGTTCAAACTTTGAACTCCACGGACGGAACTCCCTTTCACCCTAACTCCATGTCGCCACTATTCCTCCCTGATGAACTCATCGCGGAAGTACTCTCTTTGCTCAAACCGAAATCACTTTTGCGGTTCAAGTGCGTGAGCAAGTCGTGGAATTCCCTCATCTCCGATCCATTCTTCATCAATATGCACCTCATCCAATCTTCACGAAATCCAAACATCATTCTTCTCCCGGAAGACTTTCCGACGACTTCCAGTATTGCCCTACTCAATCCCTTGCTCGACGACAATCCCTCCATCAATCACTTCCCAAAAGATTCTAAATACAAATTGATGAAAAGGTATTGTCATGTTATTGGTTCCTGCAATGGATTGACATGTTTGGTCAATTCTCTCCACGTGGTTAATTCTCCATGCAAGAATGAATTCTATCTATGGAACCCATCAACCAGGTGGGTTTCTAAAAAACCAGTCTCTTTTCACCATTCTTACCAGAGTTTTAACTTCTCATTTGGTTATGATAATTTAACCAATAAATATAAGGTGTTGGCCTTCCGTCCCAATGATGTCCGAATTCTTGCTTTGGGTGATAATATCTGGAGAAATATTCAAAGTTCTCCTACACCTCCTCATGAATATTGCTCTATTTTCGGTCATGCGAATTATGGTGTCTATTTGAATAATAGTATTAATTGGTTTGCCCTTCGTGATAACAAACGGCCTAATGACTATTGTCGGGCAGATCTTAGTGTTCAACAATTTTTGATTATCTCTCTTGATTTGCGAACAGAGACCTACACACAGTTTCAGTTTCCCCAGGGTTTTGATCAAGTGCCGGTTGTTGCTCCAATTGTTTGCCGTTTGATGGGATGTCTTTGTTTTTCTCACTATTCCAGATGGTATAATTTTGATATATGGCAGATGAAGGAATTCGGAGTGGAAAAGTCTTGGACGAAATTGCTTAAATTTAATTATCATGATCTAATAATTCAATGTGGTTCTTCTCAACTTATCCAATTGTTCCCATTGCATGTCTTTGAGAACGGAGATACGCTGATACTCTCAGGCAATCATAACCAATTAATTTGCTATAATAGCAGAGATAATAGAGTGGTAAGGCAAGCTACAATTACAAATAGCATATGCGAACGTATGTTCAATGTCAAGCATTATGTTGAAAGCTTGCATGAAAGTAACATCCTTCAATGATTTACTTGCTTTAGTTTGATTGTATTTCTGAATGAAAATCAAATGACTATTATTTATTCTAAGTTGTATAAATTTCTTTTGCTTTAAAACATTTCTTCAGTTGGTATGTTGAATATACTGGATGATCCTGTTATGCCTCAAATGTATGTATTTTACTGTCTACGATAATTTTATATGATGCACATCAAGGGATTTTATCCTTGATACTATTTTTCAATACCATCACAGCTTCTTTGGTTAGTAAAATTTACTTGAAGGAGAAATGTGAGCAAATTGATATTTTCAAGAAGCAAAGAATATAAATCTTCTTGTGCTTTGTGTTCAATCATCTCTCATGTTGACGTTTTAATGGACACAAAAATATAATAAACAAATAAATAAGTCAAATTAGTTTTGAAGGGAAAAGGATAAATTTGGAGGGCTGGTAGAACAGCAGTAGGAGGCAACCCTCACACTAGAGGATCCAGATCCGAGAGGCATAATTAAAATCAAGTGGTTATAACTATGGGTTGATTTCAATTTTTCACTTCTTATAATTTGATATCAATTTTTCACTTATAATTTTGATATTTAATTGTTTCAGTAAAGCCAAATTAATTGCCAACCTAAACAAGGTGTTGAATGACATAAGTTTTTTTTTTTATGGCAAACATATTTCATTAAAAACAGAAGCAGCAGAAAAACAAGCGGAGCTACCAATACTTGGTATATGCCCGGTCCAAGTCCTAGACCCCATAGTCTTGCCAATACCAACCATCCTACGGGCATCAACATTAAGAGACCTAATAATAAACATGATTGAAACATTACAGAAATCATAAATTAAAATTCTACAGTCATTTGCAATAGGCTCCAAATCAGAGTTAGTCGTCACTCCATTGATACAATCAACCACTGCAAGAGCGTCGGACTGGACAACAAAGTTTTGAAGGCCCAAATCTTTTGCGAGATGAAGAGACCATCAGATAGCCAAGATCTCAGCCGCAGATGGAGAAGTCACGCTCTCAATTCTCTTGGTGGCTTCTAAGAAAATGCTAGCAATTGGATCCTTGATAATGCAGCCATACGCTATCGTTCCATCATCATAACAACCTGCATCAGTTTGAATAATCCACCTTGCCTGCTTTCGCATACCTGTTGCAGTCCTATCGCAATCCATATCCACACTTAAACAGTCTGCAGTCTCTTCATCAATGGTGCGACGTAATTCAGCAGCCACTACATTTGACTGTGGTTTAACTCCTTTAAAGACCACGCAGTTTCGTAGCTGCCATATTTTCCACCAGCATATCGCAAAAATCTGACCAAGCATCATGTCCTTACGGGAGAAAATGTCGCTCAACAGATCCTCAACACCACCAGTTAAAGGGATACGAATTCCCAAGGGGCAAGAGAATAAAGTTCTTCTAACAAAATCACAGCGGAGAAAAAGATGGATAGAATTTTCTAGCTCCTGTTGGCACAGAGGACAGAGGCCATCACTAGGCAAACCTTTTTTCAAAAGATCACTCTTCGTGGGCAGGATATCTCTAAGAACTCGCCACAGAAAATTCTTAATTCTAGGATTCACCTGTAATTTCCAAACCTGCTTCCAGATTCTTAATTCTAGGATTGACTTAAGTTGATCACTCTACAATCTGTATTTTTTTATAAATCCTATTAAAATTAAAAATTGTTTATGTTTGAAAGTTGTATTAGTTAAAAAGTATATGTGTGCATGTTACCTCTGTAAGAGGAGGAGTATTTAGAGATCTTAATAGGTTTATAACAACTTATGGTGGTTAGGATTTTCCCACGATGGCGAGAAGTCCTGTACGGTGGTTTTATGGTAGTTTTAGAGTACCTGCTCACGTGAAGTGGAATGCTTTGTATCTCAGTTTGGGGCTAAGGTATAAGCGCTCGAGTTATGGTATGCGTAAGTTAGGATCTGATACTCCTCTTCCTTTATAGGGGAGAATATTTATAGAGACATTTGGACCTAGTGTTTCCTTAAGAAAGATACTGTCCACTTAATTAGTGGTGAACCGTTGAATCCTTATTTCCTAGAGAGGTATGGACCATCTATTGAATCTAACTTCTCTTTGATTAAGAAACTTTTTTTTCCATGTTTTTCTATATTTGGGCGAGAAGAAGGAACTTGGGGCGAGGTGATACCCATTGGAGGAAGACATATGGTCGTCGCTTTTCCCGGGGCTGTGAAGCTCCCGTCCTCACCATGTGTTTTACAAATATAACACTACATTACACAGTCTTTCAAGTAGGAGGGATTTGATAAAGAACGAAGTGTTTTTAGTCTACAAAATGAAGGATTATCCCAAGGCTCCAGGTTCCCTAATGATACATGTGATGAACTCGAAAATTAGGATTTGGGTTCTTTAGAAGAATTTATATGGATTGACTAATGAGGTCTATACGTCCGTCATGCAAAGTCATGTGGAACGTGACTGATGAGATATTAAGTCCCTCAAACATGACATTGACCCTTTCGATATGTGCTTTAATCAAGACCTTAGACAAGATCTAAGACTAAGTCTATGAGGATAGACTTCAATCGCGCTTCTTGGGCGGAATTTTTATGTTTCGATCTCGCCTGAGGAAGCTCTAAGTCCCTCAGGATAGGAGTTGAATAGTTTGGGAATCTTACCCCTCAGGCAAAATGATATAGAGTCTGGCTAATAAGACTCTAGGTTCTTTAGGCGAGACATTGACCATCTTAGACGGGACTTCTATCAACCCCTCAAAAAAGAGTTTAGACTAAGTCTCTTAGGCTAGTCTTTATTCACGCCTACCAGTCGAGATTTATATGTTTTAATCTGTTCTAAGGAAGCTCCCAGTCCCCCAGGCAAGGAGTTGAATAGCCCCGAAATCTTAGTCTCTTAGGCAAAGTGATATGGATCCTTAATAATGAGCTAGTAATTCCCTCAGGCAAGGCATTGACCCTATCGTGCAGGACTTCTATGAAGCCCTCAAACAAGACTTAAGACTAAGTATCTTAGGCTAGACTTCAGTCGCGCATCCTGAGTGAGATTTATTTGTTTCGATCCTGCCCGAGGAAGCTAGAATCTTCACCATGAGTTTATGCATTCAAAATATTTCCTTAAGAGGCAACAATGATCTTCCCCATGAATTCCAACATACAAAATATTGGCTTAAAAGGCGACAAGAATCTTAGCCATGAAGTTCAACTTACAAAATATTGCCCTAAAAGATTGCAATGATCTTCCTCATGAAGTCCAACTTACAAAATATTACCTTAAGAGGCGGGAATGAACTTCGCTATGAAGTCTAATGATGTATGAAGGTTGGTTGCGCGTATCGAGGAATAAATCACGCGTCGAAAAACATTTTAATATTTTAGAAATTTCTTATTTTAATATTTCAACAATCTCTATTTTATTTGTTTTATATAATACTGTTTTGGATTAAAGGATGTTAGCTGGAAATTTCACATGCTAATATAAATTTGATAGAGCAAGAAAGGTTGAAAAGATGTTTAGAAGAATCAAGTGGAATTAGCAAAGTTTTGACTAAAAAAGTTGTGAAGAGGACTTCGACAAAAAGTCAGCTATAGAGGTGTTTATTTCTTCAAGACGATGTTGGGACTTAATATATTTTAGAAGAACTATGCTATTTTCAACATAGAAGTTTGGAACAAGGTTGAGTAACTATTTTTTAGCCTTATTCATTCTTGGAAGACGCGTGAAAGCTAGATGTTTGGCGAAACACATGCAAGCAAGAATATGTCACTCCCTAGAGAAAAGACCGTTCGTTACAATTATTTTTATTCTAGTATAAATATGAGTTTTTAAATTAGGATTTTGTATGTTGAAATTACTACAACAATACTCAAAGTATCAGACCGTACCGAGAGACGAGTAACAGAGTGCTATGTATGTATTCAAACACCAGTTTTCATTTATTCAAAGTATTTTTCATTAAGTTTATATGTAGCCTTTATTTTCTGTCAGAAACCTTTTATTTTTATTCCTAATATTTACATTTAAGCTCATAGTTATCATAGGAATTTCAACCACATGGAAATTATTGCCGCTTACATAAAAAACAGCACAACAATTAAATAAACTTTTAGCACATGTGTCCCAGGATCAATCTAGTTGATCATGCAAGTAACCTATTTAGAAGACTAGCACTTGTTTGCCACATTTCATAGTAAACAAACTGTCTCGCACAGTGGGACTAGTGTAAAAAATTATTAGTTGTTACCTTTTTTCCCCTAGATGAAGGCCGGTGATGGTTTAGCATGTTATGAAGGATGATGACCAGAAAGTGTGTTTTGTAGGATTTTGAAATTACCTAATGAACTATGGGGCAAGAGCCTCCTCCTGTTTTGTTTTTGAAAATCTCTGAACATTTAGGAAAATATTTGAGGAAGTGTTACCCATTTCACTAGTCCTTTGTTTTTGTTGCAGTTGATGAACCAGTTTATTGGTTTTGGATACTGAAATAGACTTTGTTGACAGTAAAAGATTGATTATCTTGGCATTTGTTTAAGGGATTTATCTTTGTTCTTTGTTTTCTTGTTTTTGTTGTTGGTGTCTCAAATGGGTTTTGATTTAATTGGGCATTTCATAGAGAAAAGATAGAAGTATAGATAGAGATAATGCATTTTCAAAGATATAGTAGATAGATAACACACATTATTCTCTGGTGGTGTATCAATTGGGAATTTCATCTTCAATATATATATGTGTGCATTTCAGATTAATCTAATGATTTTTGTTTTCCTCCAATGTTTACTTTACCAACAAATTATGAACATTCTTTTATTGTTCTGTCAGACCAATTTCATACATAAAATGTATTTTTGATATTATTCAACTAGTGTCAAATATATCTCCCACTTTAGCAACTTAATGTCACTTGGAAAACATTGGCCAACACTCCATTCTTAAATCTTATTTGCTTCTGGTTACAGATTTATTCTATTATAAATGAACATCATCAAGCTTGACACAATATTTTCATTTATTTGTTTTGCTCAAATCTGAACTATGTTTTTCACATGCTAGAATATCATTATTATTTTGACATGTTGGTGCTCTTTGCATTACAATGATTATCCTGTATTTGAATATAAGGTCAACTGGAGGAACACCTTCTGCATTGAAAAGTGTTGGAGTGGCTGACTAAAGTTGAACAGCTTACTCATTTCCCTGAAATGGTGAGTGTACTTGTAACTTGCTTTAGCTTGCATTTTGATGTTGAAATCTCATTTGAATTCAGTTTTTGTGTAAATTTTTAGCAGAATTATTAACAATGAATGCAATGGCTCAACTGGTTGTAGATTCGTCCAATGGTTTATCTTACAAGAAGAATTAGTGCTTACTGGATTCGTTTTGTGGTTTTTTTAGTCCCTGATTCATCTGCACAAAAAAAGCATGTTGAGCTCCTACTTCAACATGGTTTCAAGAAGATATTGAATGTTTAATCTTCTAGAAATTATATTTAACGATTTGAGTTTCATGTATATCTGTTCATTCCTGTCTTTAAAGATTAATGTGTAGTTTCTCAGAAAACACAATACTAACACATGCCTTTTAAATTTATATGTATTGGCCAAAACGGTCATTTTATCATAGGCTGAATAAATTAACTTTTTCGTAGAAATTTATGAAAGAATATTACAAAGCATGTTAATTTGATGATTTAATATGTAATGATAAAGAAATAAACTGTGGCAAGATAAATGATTTAATATGTAATTTGATGATTTTTTATTTTAATCTTTTTATTAAGAAAAGCTCATTTAGGGCGAGTAACCCGAAGTCCATCTAGGGTCGGGCGTGGATAGTAATTTTGTGGCCTGTATTATAATATGGCTTTTTTGGTACAGCCTTAAAAAGCCCAGATCCATGAGGGCCGGCCCTAAGTGGGTCGGGTGACTCATTTTGACAGCTCTAGAAATAACGGACGTTATGGTTAGGAGAAAGATCAATTTTATGTAACTACAAGAAACTCAATGAATGGGTGAAAAGGGGAAAGAATTAGAAAATTCGGGTATTAAGCTTTGATACACCGGTAAAGTTAGATCGAAAAATTGGGTGAGTATTATCGTAGTCAAGAAATGGAAGAAAGATATTGTGGATTTGAAAGTAGTAGGAGATCATATCATAGCCTTAAAATTTATAGTAGAAAAAGAAATTTTCAATGTTATTATTGTGTATGCATCTCAGGTTGGATTAACATAACACCTTAGAGTAAAATTTTGAGAGAATTTAGAAGGCATATATTAAAAAAAATGATAATTTTCAAGGAGGGGATTTAAATGAACTCGTAGGGAATATAACAAGAGATTTTGAGGGAGTATAATCTTGACACTTGGCAGCAGGCATGTGAAAACCATTGGAATAAAAAAAATAAAATTTTATTTCACTGAAAAATGAAAATTGCAAGAAAACAAACTAAAGTATTTATAAGGTCAGAATCCTAACAAAAACATTCAACCCAACTAAAACTATATTGGGCCTAATAATCATAAAATTGAAAAATAATAAAACTATATTTTAACACCTCCTCTGAATGAATATTCAACTTCAAAGTATGAAAACTAAACAAGTAAATGTTATTTTAGATACTTCAAAACTATTAAATCACCCGTGCTGCCGCACGAATATATTTATTTGATATTATATAAGATATTTATAATATTAAATGATAAATATAATTGTATAAAGAATAATGATATTTATGCATTTGTATAGGTTAGAATGATTTAATATGGTAGTTTTATACTCAAATACATACTGAAAGTAATATTTATAAAAAAAGTTGCGTGAATTTAACTAATCGTGTCCAGTTACAAATTTATTTATCATGATATAGATTTTATTTAAATAAACATGTAGATATTTTTTTGATAGTGCCCTGTGAGAAAAATAAAAGTTGACATTTGAAAATAAGAATTTTGTGTCTCAAATAAAAACAATTGCTAAATAAAATATGTATTTTACTGATAGTTTTCAATGAGAAAATAAAAATATTGACATTTGAAAATATTTTTTTAATAATTATAATTTTGACATTTGAAATTGTTAAAACAAAAAAATAATTTGGATAGAATTATGGACTTTATTCTTTTAATAACTTCCTGGTAGACAAGTGGTCTAATAAGTTAAATCAGGTTTAACACACAAATGGATAATACAAATAGATACTTCAACTGTTAAAGAGTAAAACTTAAACCTATTATAAATAAATTGAAAATTTTATTAAAAATAAAAATATTGCTAAACAAAATTATTATAGCATGAATATATATCCACAATGCCAATATAAAAATTAAAGAAATAATATCTAATCAAAATTTACATAAATAATATTTTAATTTGTTATTAATATTATCATACCATTATAACAAGAGGAGTGCTAGCAACACTCTCTTTTGAACACTCTCTCAAGCACTCACTTTCTTATTGGTTGAAACATGTGTGGGCCCCTCATTTTGAAAATAGGTCCCACATAAAGTAGTAGGACCCACACATGTTTCAACCAATAAGAAAGTGAGTGTTTGAGAGAGTATTCAAAAGAGTGTTGCTAGAATTTCTCTTATAACAATAATAAATAATAGGCTAAATTACCTCCAGGGTCCTTTAAGTTATTTAATTGTAACAATTCAGTCCTTTGTGTTTTTTACGTTACATGTGGGTCCTTTATGTTAATTAACGCATGCACTGTTGACCTATTTCTACTTTATTTTGTTATATTAATTTTATTTTAATTTCTAAAATTCATATTAAATTCGTTTTTGGTCGAAAAATTATGAAAAAATTTCTAAAAATACTGCTTCTCATTTTACACTTCGTGTAATTTTATGAGAATTTTATTTTCTGTTTTACTATTTTTCTTTAATTTTTTCTTTTGCATGCATTTTAATTAGTTTAAAAATACTTTTATGCACTAAAAAATTCTGAAAATTTTATTATATGATCCAATGATGCTCTATGACCTATGTTATGTGACATATCAGCACCATTAATGTTTCTTCAGCTTTTTTGGAAAGGATTTTGAGAAAAACGTCAACAGTGCAAACGTTAGTTAACATAAAGGACTAACATGTAGCGAAAAAGGACTAACTTGTTACAATTAAAACATAAAGGACTGATTTGTTACAATTAAATAACTTAAAGGACCCAGGAGGTAATTTAGCCTAAATAATATCTTAAGGGTGCAATTAATTTCGGGCCAATAATCATTCGGGTTGTACAATCAAACCCGGTTCGATTCATTGTAAAAGAAATCATAAAAACAAAAACAAAAAAACGCCTAAAGTAACAAAATCAGTCAGTACAAAATATTTTGCTCTGAATATTTAACAAACCCTAGCGCAGCCACCACCGCCTGCACGTTCAGCCACCGTCTCAGGTGCTTTCTCTATTCTGTCAGGTACTTCGCTTAGATTTTTCCTTTCTTCAATTTGTTTGTGGCTAACTGCGAATTTTAACAGCGTTGTGATGGGGACCAAGGCAAAGAAAGCTATGAAGAAGAACATGAAAAGGGTTACCGCTAAAATCAAGCCTTCCGAGGGTGCTGATTTTCTGGTACATCCAACTTCATACCACTTTTGCTCTCAATTCTTTTTTTCAGCTTGTTGCTGACTGAATTTGTGTTGTAGCCCTTAGCCGGTGGTCCGGGTCGCAAACTTCCTGAATTGAAACCTCTGGAGAATACTTCACCTGTTTTGTACATTGGTAGAATTCCACATGGCTTCTATGAGAAGGAGATGGAAGGTGCTTACACTTTTACATTTTTTTTTTATGTTTATTGTTTCTTCTAGCATGTTTGAATTGTCTTTTGGAAGCCCAGAATCAATTCTAGAGGTGTAGAATTGATTCAGAGTGATTTTGAGATGTTTGTTTTATCAAAAGCAGAGTTAGTTTTCCTCCAGAATTGATTCTACTTGAAGCTAGAATTTGTAGCTTCTACCGGAGTGATTTTTACACTGAAATTTATTGTTCAATCCACTTTTAAGTAAATGTATCCAAACAATAATCAATTCTGCCAAACTCAGTTATGTTAAAATCAATTTTATCAAACTCAATTCGGCTAGAATCAATTTTGTTCACCGCCGCCCTTCATATTTTAAGATTGTTATTTTGCTGGATTGGTCTTTGCAGCTTATTTTGCACAATTTGGAACCATCAAGAGAATGAGAATAGCCCGAAATAAAAAGGTCAAGTTCCTAAACTTGTTTTTCACGTCGCGCTTGTGTTTGCTTATGCATTGTATCAATAATTTTGATGATAATTTTTCTGGAGTATGTCATTCTAATGTACATTTATCTTTTAATTTAAATTTTTAATTCACATTGCAAAATCGTTGCATTTATTGCACTTTTAACATCATTGGTGTACAAGGGTGTCCATCTTTCGTTATATATTTATTGCCCCTTGTTGATCATACTCATATTTTTTTCTTGTTTAACAGACCGGAAAATCTAGACATTTTGGGTTCATAGAATTTGAATCTCCTGAGGTAATTGTTGTTTCATCTGTATGATTACTGTGGTTTTGATTTTTGATTATAATCTTTGTTGTAAACTCTTGTTTGTGCTAATATTTCTATTTCTTTGTTCTCTCTAGGTTGCAAAAATTGTTGCTGGTACTATGCATAATTATTTACTTTTCGAACACCTTCTTCAGGTTTATGTGGTGCCTTTAGAAAATGTTCATCTAAGATTGTAAGTTACTATTTTAGAGTTTCCCCCCCCCCTCTTTTCCTGTGTTTAAAGAGAGTTTAATATGCCATAAAAGAAATTCTATTGGAGAATCAACTATTCCTGGGTAGTATACTAGAACAGAATCATATGATAGGAAAATCAGCATATAAGCCTACCTATCCCCTTATATATCTCAGGTAAAAACGATTATGGTTATGGTTCCATGGTGCAATAACACTTTCAAAGTCTCAGTTTGCGGGCTTTTTTGGTTTGTTACCCGCTTCATCCATGATGCTTTTTCGGATCCCCTCTCCCGAAAGAAATTAGAGTAGTGCACATACCATGTGACGAAATCATGTGTAGAAATCAATTTGAATCAATAGTATATTACATGTCACGCCTGATGTTAATTAATTTGTTTCGTCAATAACATCAAGATGGTTAAATGAAAAGGTGATGTTTTTCTTTGTAGGTGGAAAGGATTCAATTACCGTTACAAGCCCTTGGACTCTCTCCAAATTGAACGAGAGCGACATGACAAAGTATCTATCTAGTGTGACAAGAAAGTATATCTTTAGTGTTCTTGTTAGTCTGGTGCTCTGTATACAAAAAAAATGTATTCATAGTTGTCATTTCAGGAAAGGACACTGGAAGAACACAAAAAGTTGGTTGATAGAGTTATGAAACGTGACAAAAAACGCCGTAATAGGATAGAGGCTGCTGGCATTGATTATGAATGTCCCCTGATTGTAAGCTTTTTGTGTTTATTAATCTTTTTACTTATTAATGTTTTGACTGTCCATGTCTTTAATTGTCTCATTTTATATCAAATTTCTGTTGCAGGCGGGTAACAACCAACCTGCTCCAAAGAAAATAAAGTTCGAAGACTGAGTAGGTAACATTTTTTCTCTTTGAAAGTTCAAATTTTATTGTATCGACATATGTTGTAATTGATGTTTCTCTGGATTTATTTTCGATGTTAAACTTGCATTGAAACATGATTTTGCCTATTTCTGAGTAATGCTGAATGTATTGTGTACACATTGAACTGATTTAGTTGTTACCTTTTTTTCCCTAGATGAAGGTCGGTGATGGTTTAGCATGTCATGAAGGATGATGACCAGAAAGTGTGTTTTGTAGGATTTTGAAATTACCTAATGAACTATGGGGCAAGAGCCTCCTCCTGTTTTGTTTTTGAGAATCTCTGAACATTTAGGAAAATATTTGAGGAAGTGTTACCCATTTCACTAGTCCTTTGTTTTTGTTGCAGTTGATGAACCAGTTTATTGGTTTTGGATACTGAAATAGACTTTGTTGACAGTAAAAGATTGATTATCTTGGCATTTGTCTAAGGGATTTATCTTTGTTCTTCGTTTTCTTGTTTTTGTTGTTGGTGTCTCAAATGGGTTTTGATTTAATTGGGCATTTCATAGAGAAAAGATAGAAGTAGATAGATAACACACATTATTCTCTGGTGGTGTATCAATTGGGAATTTCATCTTCATATATATATATATATATATATATATATATATATATATATATATATATATATATATATATATATATATATATATATATATATATATATATATGTGTGTGTGTGTGTGCATTTCAGATTAATCTAATGATTTTTGTTTTCCTCCAATGTTTACTTTACCAACAAATTATGAATATTCTCTTGTTGTTCTGTCAGACCAATTTCATACATAAAATGTGTTTTTGATATTATTCAACTAGTGTCAAATATATCTCCCACTTTAGCAACTTAATGTCACTTGGAAAACATTGGCCAACACTCCATTCTTAAATCTTATTTGCTTCTGGTTACAGATTTATTCTATTATAAATGAACATCATCAAGCTTGACACAATATTTTCATTTATTTGTTTTGCTCAAATCTGAACTATGTTTTTCACATGCTAGAATATCATTATTATTTTGACATGTTGGTGCTCTTTGCATTACAATGATTATCCTGTATTTGAATATAAGGTCAACTGGAGGAACACCTTCTGCATTGAAAAGTGTTGGAGTGGCTGACTAAAGTTGAACAACTTACTCATTTCCCTGAAATGGTGAGTGTACTTGTAACTTGCTTTAGCTTGCATTTTGATGTTGAAATCTCATTTGAATTCAGTTTTTGTGTAAATTTTTAGCAGAATTATTAACAATGAATGCAATGGCTCAACTGGTTGTAGATTCGTCCAATGGTTTATCTTACAAGAAGAATTAGTGCTTACTAGATTCGTTTTGTGGTTTTTTTAGTCCCTGATTCATCTGCACAAAAAAAGCATGTTGAGCTCCTACTTCAACATGGTTTCAAGAAGATATTGAATGTTTAATCTTCTAGAAATTATATTTAACGATTTGAGTTTCATGTATATCTGTTCATTCCTGTCTTTAAAGATTAATGTGTAGTTTCTCAGATAACACAATACTAACACATGCCTTTTAAATTTATATGTATTGGCCAAAACGGTCCTTTTATCATAGGCTGAATAAATTAACTTTTTCGTAGAAATTTATGAAAGAATATTACAAAGCATGTTAATTTGATGATTTAATATGTAATGATAAAGAAATAAACTGTGGCAAGATAAATGGTTTAGAATGCATAACATATAACAACGGTTTTAAATCTTTGGTCATAACCAAACCGTGGCTATATCTTGAACCAAAACTGTATGTTAAACTGAAATCGTGACTTTATCATATGGCCACAGTTCTGTAATCATGGCAAATATAAACCGCGGCCTTAATCAAACTACCTAAACCGTGGCCTATTAAAGCCACGGATGTCAAAAAAACGTGGTATATACCAAAAAACCGTGGACTATACTTTAGGCCACGACCGCATATCCCACGGTTGGATTTTCGTGGCCAAACCGTGACCTCAGCGTTACGCCACGGTTATTTTGCATATAGCCTCGGTTTCTTGGCCGTGGCAGGAGACCTTTTTTTTAGTGACTCTTGACTTTAATTGTTGCACTCTTATTTTAGTTACTTTACTCTTAACTTTAATTGTTGCACTCTTGTTTTTTTAGTTACAAAGTTAACTAATTTAAACTTTAAATAAATTAAAAAAATATTTCTCATATAGTGATCACAAAGTAAAACTTTGTCGAATTGCCATATGAGTTAAGTAAAGTTTTCACATTATTTTGTGAACGGGTGCGGATAAAGAAGTTCGTTCATAAGAATATGATTTGTTCCATAATATGGGATATATGCTCACTTAGTGTAAAATCTATGGAAATAGTGGACGTAATGGTTAAGAGAAAAATCAATTTCATATACCTACAAGAAATTTAATGGACATGTGAAAAGGCGAAAGAATTAGATAATTCGGGTATTAAGCTTTGGTGCACCTACCTGTAAAGTTAGATCGGGAAATTGGGTGACTATTATCGTAGTCAAGTAATGGAAGAAGGATATTGTGGATTTGAAAGTAGTAGTCTCATAGCCTTGAAATTTATGGTGGAAAAAGACATTTTCAATGTTATTATTGTGTATGCACCTCATGTTGGATTCACATAACACCTTAGAATAAAATTTTGAGAAAATTTAGAAGGCATATTTTAGAATATATCCTAAGAAAATGATATTTTTTAAGGAGGAGATTTAAATGGACATGTAAGGAGCATAACAGATTTTGAGGTTGTATACGGTTGACACTTGTAACATGCACGTGAAAACAATTAGGGTGTGTTTGGTTCAAATGAGGGGGAGGGGAGGGGAGGGATTTTAATGAAGGGGAGGGAAGGGGAGGGGAGGTGAGGGGGTTTTTTTAATCAGATGGGTGTTTGGTTCAAACGAGGGGAGGGGAGGGGAAGGGAGGGATTTTAATTAAAAATTTGTTTGGTTCAGGAGGGGAGGGGAGGGGTTTTATTAATAATTTACATTTTTATCCTTATTATCTTATATAAGTGTTATAATATGATATTCAAATGTGAAAAATTTATACATATTTTTTTGTTAGTAAATTTTTTAATATTGAGTGACTAAAAAGTCATAATTTACTACGTAACGTTAAAAAATTGAGTTCACTTAATTTGAATAAAATGTTCAAAAACAAATTAAACTATATGTTGATAACAACTTTGAAATCGTAATGAATTATTTAACACATAAAATAATTTATTATTAAATATAAATAGTTTAAATTTTTTAATAAAATAAATAAATTAATTAAAATGAAAAATTTTAAATTTGATATAAAAGAAAATATTATAGGATACATAACAAAATTAGAAAAAAAACATAAATAAACATAAAAGAGTTATAAAAAAATCAAAAAAGTGAAATGATTATGATTTATATTAAGGACAAAAATTTCAAAATAATTTGAAGGTAGAGAATAATTATAATAAGTTGATAGAAGCAATCGAGAAAAATCACACAGAAGAAAACAATAATACAAAAGAAAATGAATAATTTTAAAATATTAAAATTAAACTGAGGATATTATAGTAATTATAATAATTTTTAAAATATTAAAGTTGAGATTCCCTCCCCTCCCCTCCAAATCCCTCCGATTTGGAGGAACGCAAAAAGTGTGTTTTGGAGGGGTTTTGCTCCCCTCCCCTCATAAAATTTGAACCAAACACATTTAATTAAAAATATTCCCTCCCCTCCCCTCCCCTCCATCTACCCCGAACCAAACACACCCTTAGAGTGAAAAAATAAAATTTTATTTCACTGGAAAATGAAAATAAAAAAAAAACACACCAAAGTATTTATAAGATTAGAATCCTAACAGAAACATTCAACCCAACTAAAATTATATTGGGCCTAATAATCATAAAATTGAAAAATAATAAAAATTGAGTATATTTTAACATCCCCTCAATCTCAAATGAATATTCATTCTTCAAAGTTTGAAAACTAAACAAGTAAAAGGATCAAGGTATGGTGGATTTGTAAATAAATCTTTCACCCGAGTCTCTAAATTGATGGGCATGAGATTGATGGGCATGAGATGAAATGGTCTTGCATTGGATCTTGTTGTAGACTAAGTGGTAGTCCATTTCTATATGTTTCGTGAGTTCATGGAATAACAAATTAGTAATGATGTGAATTGCACTCCTATTGTCACAAATGGTGATCGAGTGAAGATGAGAAATGCTAAGTTCATGAAGTAAGTAGATAAACTATTGAGTCTTGCATGATGTTATATTTCAAATTTACCCGTCTTATTTTTAACACTCAAATTATTATTTTTAAACTTGGTTTTGTAAAATTTTGGATTTTACTAACATTTTAGTTTTAATATTAATTTTTCTTTTTAAAAATATATAATAGTTTATATTAAATTGTTTGTATTTCTTAAATAACAAATATTATCCATCATTCACATGCTTTCAAGTGACTTTTTTATTTCGAATGAAGAAGATAGCACAATTGGTAACAAGGAGAGACTTGCAAGTATAAAGTCGTTGTTCAATGTCTCTTCCAAACACTACATAATAAATTTCTATTTATGCCTCCTCTTAAATATGAGATCCTCTATCACTTTCTCTCAATCACTAACTCCTAGTAATCAACTTGAATAGCAACTCTATTGATAGATGAATATATAACTCAATTAACACAAACCAACAACTATGTCAAACTAATAAAACATAGTGTGGTGTACACAAAGATTCTACCCTAACTTTATTATGACATTAACATGAAATACATATTACAAATAAATACTTGAGTCCTAACACAATAATACTAGCACTAATGATTAAAACTTAAGCCTCCTTATTTATAAATTGAATATTTTATTAAAAATAAAAATATTGCTAAACGAAATGACTATAGCATGAATATAATAAAAAATTAAAAGAAATAATATTTAGTTAAAATTTACATAAATAATATTTTAATTTTCTATTAATATTATATAACATTATAACAATAAGGGTGCAATTCATTTGGGGCTAATAATCAATCATTCGGGTAATCAAGCCCGGTTCGGTTAAGAAATAAAAGAAATAAAAAAAACGCATAAATAAGTCAGTTCAAAATATTGCTCTGAAGATTTATCAAACCCTAGCGCAGCCAGCACCACCGCCACCACCAGCACGTTCAGCCACCGTCTAGGTACTTCGCCTACATAACTAAGTTTATATTTTTCCTTTCTTCAATTTGTTTGTGGCTTACTGCGAATTTGCGAATTTTAACAGTGTTGTGAAAAGGGAGATGGGGACCAAGGCAAAGAAAGCTATGAAGAAGAACATGAAAAGGGTTACCGCTAAAATTAAGCCTTCCGAGGGTGCTGATTTTTTGGTACATCCAACTTCATACTTGACCATTGATTTTTTGGTACATCTCAATTCTTTTTTTCAAATTGTTGCCGACTGATTTTGTGTTGTAGCCTTTAGCGGGTGGTCCGGGTCGCAAACTTCCTGAATTGAAACCTCTGGAGAACACTTCACCTGTTTTGTACATTGGTAGAATTCCACATGGCTTCTATGAGAAGGAGATGGAAGGTGCTTACTTACAGTTTTACATTTTTCGTTATGTTTATTGTTTCTTCATATTTTAACATTGTTTTTTTTGCTGGATTGGTCTTTGCAGCTTATTTTGCACAATTTGGAACCATCAAGAGAATGAGAATAGCCCGAAATAAAAAGGTCAAGTTCGCCGCATGCTTGTATTAACTATCAATATCACAATGATTTCTGCTTTGCTATTTTACACTGTGCTCTATAATTTTGATGATAATTTTTCTGGAGTATGTCATTCTAATGTACATTTATCTTGTAATTCACATTGCAAAATCGTTGCATTTATTGTAAAGTATCCCGATTATTGCGCTTTTAACATCATTGGTGTACCAGGGTATACATCTTTCGTTATATATATTGTGCCCCTTGTTGATCATACTCATTTTTTTTCTTGTTTAACAGACCGGAAAATCTAGACATTTTGGGTTCATAGAATTTGAATCACCCGAGGTAACTGTTGTTTCATTTATATGATTACTGTGGGTTTGATTTTTGATTATAATCTTTGTTGTAAACTCTTGTTTGTGCTAACATTTCTATATGTTTTATAGGTTGCAAAAATTGTTGCTGATACTATGCACAATTATTTACTTTTCGAACACCTTCTTCAGGTTTATGTGGTGCCTTTAGAAAATGTTCATCCAAGATTGTAAGTTACTGTTTCAGACTTGTTTTTTTTTCTCTTTCTTTTCCTGTGTTTAAGTTTAATATGCCATAAAGGAAATTCTATTGGAGAATCAACTATTCCCGGGTAGTTTACTAGAATGGAATCATATGATAGGAAAATCAGCATATAAGCCTACATATCCCCTTATATATCTAAGGTAAAAATGATTATGGTTATGGTTCCATGGTGCAATAACACTTTCAAAGTCGCAGTTTGCGGGCTTTTTCGGTTGGTTATCCCCTTCATCCATGATGCTTTTTCGGATCCCTTCCCCCAAAGAAATTAGAGTGGCGCACAAAACATGCGATGAAATCATGTGTAGAAATAAATTTGAATCAGTAGTATATTACATGTCATGCCAGATGTTAATTAATTTGTTTCGTCAATAACATCAAGATGGTTAAATGAAAAGGTGATGTTTTTCTTTGTAGATGGAAAGGATTCAATTACCGTTACAAGCCCTTGGACTCTCTCCAAATCGAACGAGAGCGACATGACAAGGTATCTATCTAGTGTGACAAGAAAGTATATCTTTAGTGTTTTTATTAGTCTGGTGCTCTGTATACAAAGAAAATGTATTCATAGTTGTCATTTTTCAGGAAAGGACACTGGAAGAACATAAGAAGTTGGTTGACAGAGTTATGAAACGTGACAAAAAACGCCGTAAAAGGATAGAGGCTGCTGGCATTGATTATGAATGTCCCCAGATTGTAGGCTTTTTTGCGTTTATTAATCTTTTTACTTATTATATGTTTTGACTGTCCATGTCTTGAATTGTCTCATTTTATATCAAATTTCTGTTGCAGGTGGGTAACCTCCAACCTGCTCCAAAGAAGATAAAGTTCGAAGACTGAGTAGGTAACATGTTTTCTCGTTGAAAATTCAACCAGTCGATCCTCTCATGTTTACGTTTTGCATGTATTGCTCTAATTGCTCTAATTAGATTTTAAGGAGTAAATTCTTTTCAAATTTTATTGTATCAGACTATCAAACATAAAATGGTTGAGTTGAGTTATAATTGGAGGATACATTTTCATTCGACATATGTTGTAATTGATGTTTCTCTGGATTTATTTTCGATGTTAAACTTGAATGAAATATGATTTTGCATATTGCTCAGTAATGCTGCTCAGTAATGCTGAATGTATTATGTACACATTTAACTGATTTAGTTGTTATTTTTCCCCCTAGATGGAAGCTGATGATGGTTTAGCATGTCATGAAGGATGATGACCAGAAAGTGTTTTGTAGGATTTTTAAATTACCTAATGAACTATGGGGCAAGAGCCTCCTCCAGTTTTGTTTTTGAGAATCTCTGAACATTTAGGAAAATATTTGTGGAAGTGTAATCCATTTCACTAGTCACTAGTTTTTGTTGCAGTTGATGAACCAGTTTATTGGTTTTGGATACTGAACTAGACATTGTTGACAGTAAAGATCATACATCTTGAAATATGGATATGTTATGCTTAGGTCAAGTTGACAATTATCTTATACATGTTGAAATATGGATATAAAATGCATTTAAATTATCTAATGCTTAGGTCAAGTTCCCTGAGCAACAGTTTCTGCTATAGTTTGTTTGCCAATTAAAATGTTATAATTCTTCAGCACTGTTTTTAGGTTACAATGGAGGAAAAACAAAGTAGAAATTATAGTATTCTAGCAAAATATTTTGATATCAGTTATTTATGGACTGAACACTGCCGTTTTCCTTCATCTGAGTTAAACAAGTGGGTTTTTATAACCATTGCATGTTGAAGCTGCAAAAAGAATTGATGATACATATATTGGCAATTCACAAACCATGCACCATTGTAGCATTTTTTTGATATAGGTCCTATATTGATAAGCATATTGTTGTTATATACTCATAACAATGTTTATGTTATAATATTTTATGAGTTTTGTGTAACTCTAAAAAGCTACTGGTATATAATCAATGCTGTGTTATACTGATTTTACCAGTTATGTGTAACTCAAAAAAGCTACTGGTTTACTATTATTATAAAGACAAATTAAACAAACAATTTTATAAACACAAATTGAATAGAAATTTAATTTATTTGTTTACTATTATAAACACAATTATAAATACTAATTGAACAAATAATTTTATATGTCAACTCCATAAAATAGAAGAGATATTATCATTCTTCTCCAAAATTATAAAAGTTGTTGCAGTATTGATCTTGTCATTCCTCTACAAAATTATGAAAAACTACTGCAACAATTCAAAAAAGACATCCATGTTTAAAGAATACCATCTTCTTTGTTCTTCATTCAACATTAAAAGACTCCTACAATTACAAAAGTAAAATACATAATGTCATTAGAAACTACAAATATATAAATATTTTTATTCTTGATGATAACTTATCTTACCATTAACAATTTAGTGAAACTAAATTGATTTCCACTTGTTTGAGATGATTTATAAGGATTGATCAACTTGCTTCCACTTGTTTGTAATATCTCATAAGGATGTGCCAAACTAGATGTTCCACTTTCTATTTGACTTAAGGATTCAACATCCTTCAATGATCATAAAAAAATTAGCACATAATAAATACAATGGTAAAATAATGGATTTTCCAATTATTGAGTTTGAAAATACTCCATGATACAACCAATTTCTTCACACACCATGCTTCGTTGTCTTCTTTCTTTGAGGTAGTTCCTGGAATCCGGTCGTATATAACCAAGATCAGTTCTTCCTCCAGCATGTGCACTCATAAGTTGAAATGAAGCCTTTTGCTCAACCAGAGTCCTCTGCCAATTCAATCTCATGTGCTTGAACTTCAGATATTTTACAATGTGATGCTAGCATGTGTGTTGTTTCAACAAATTGTAAAGGATGGTTATGCTTATAAACTCTTGATTACAAATTTTTTATTCTTTGCAGTAAGTGCAATTCTTGCTCGAGACCCATTTGTTGTTTCAGCCTTAGGATTCTTAACTAAAAAAGATCTTTTATCTGCCGTTCGATTACCCTCCTTGCAACAAACAAATCGGCATGATCTAATGGATCCATGTTTTTTTGTTGAGGTATTGTTTTCTTACTCCAAAATCAATTGCTTTTCCATAATCAAGCCAAAATTTCCAAACTTCATCTATATTGTCAAACTTCATGCCAACACTAGGTATTATGTTGGTTGTCATTATTAAACCAAATCTATCAAATTCAAACATATATACTAGGATGATAATATAATATCATAAAAATTTAAATAAATTTTGTTTAAAGATAGCAGTATCCAATCAAAATTCATGAATTACAAAGTTTAGATAATTTTACTTAAAAGGCATTGGTACCCAATCAAAACCGATTGATACTTAATTTAGTTAACTGTGTGACTGTGCCATTTTAATGACTACAACAAATCACTATTCCTTGTTTTTTTGTCAACAACCTGTAATTATTTACATCTTATTTTGTTGGAGTGATTTATCCGATTAAAATTTTGTGAGAAGATTAATGTAATTGATAATTTTTATATCACAAATTATATTTTAGATTTCAATAGTTTGAATAATTTGAACAACTAAATTAATTGAATGTAACAATTTTAATTATTATCTTACTAATTAACTAAAGATAGAATGGAATTTCAAATATTTATTAAGGTCAATTAACTATTAAAAATTCGGAAGATGCAAAAAGTAAAATTTATTGTTATATAATCATGAAATGCTTAGTTTTTTTAACAGATAAACAAAAATTCAAAAGTAAAATTTATTGTTAGAAAAACATAAATTTATGCAAGATTATAATATAATGAACAAATAAACATGAAAGAAAATGCAACATTATTCATGGAACAAAATTCGACGTAAACTCATTGAATCTGAAATGAGAAGTCCAATATATGAAGTGCAATATATTCGCTAGCAACAATCTAAGTATACATGTTAAAGCATCAAAGTATAATTCTTAAATCCTAATCAATGTAACTCACTATGAAGATGTTAAACTAAGTTAATATGAAAATCCACATATATACTTGAATTTCAATAGAATATGTTAAACTAAGTTAATATGAAAATCCACATATATACTTGAATTTCAATAGAATATTAATATCAATGTAATAACTTGACTTAAATATAAATAGACGTGAAAATTAGTAAGTGACTGTGTCATGCCAATAAATTTCTCATCAATCAAGTTAACCAATGCATTAGGGGCCACACAAGGTTTAAACTCGATATTACATTTCTTAATCATATGACTTAGTTTTCTATAATTGAAGCAAGAGAAAACAACAATGTCATTTCTTTGTGATGGTGATTGTTGCCTATCAATTATAGTAATTGAGACCCTTAAAGGGTTCATATTCTTAATTCGGCTCACAACGTTGCAGTTCTAATTCTTTAATAATTTTCCAAAAGACTTAAGAACTACACCAAATTTATTTTTTGTTGTTTGAAAGAACCAAGGCTTTTTCTCTTTGATCATGTCTTTAAGACTCTTCTTCAATTCAAAGGCGAATAATTAGTCTCTCAATTAAAAATTGTTTTATTTTGTAGCAGAACATAATTTTTAAAAACATTCAATCCAGGGAGAAGTTTGTCAATAATAAAAGAAATTTGAAATTGTTCACCTAAACACACAACTTTTGTAATGATCTTATCAGTAATCTTTTGAAGTTCACAACATTGAGTCTCCACAGACCTTTCATCTTTACCATTTGATACTTGAGGTAGCGGCTAAGAACATACTTCTTTGTTCCAGATTCTTCAGTATCATATTTATTTTTCAAAGCTTCCCATACATGTTTAGCAATCTCGTAGTTATTTTAGTAATCATACATATCATCAGTGAGACTCTTTTAAATTTGGTTTTTGCAAAGATAGTCATTATCTTTATAGATGGCTATTTTTTCTGAGTCGTAAGTCATCTGCTTTAGCTTTTGCAGCAGAGTATAATTCAGACGAGTTAAAAGTTTTGTTTGAATTTAATTTTGTTACCATTAGTTTATTTGGTTGACCCAGAAGGAATAATAGGAATATCCTCAATCAAAACGTGGGCAACCTTTTTTAAGGTTAAGAAAATTTTCATTTTAGCTAGCAAATGTATGAAGTGAGAATCCTCAAACTTAAATGGTCTGTTAGAGACAATGGTCGCATAATTACTAATAACTTCTTCGATAGCCAAGGTTTGTTGTTTTACGATTTTGAAAAATTGTCAGTGAAGAAATTATACGAGTCACAGAACAATTCGCTCTCTTTAAGACATTTCACGGCACTGCTCAAAATTATGCAAAGCATTCAAACTACCGCGTCGCCTCTAGGATAAAACATCTCAGTTCTATATTGTACGATTACTACTTGCACGGTAGATAATTGGTCTAGAAGTATATCTTATGATGGTTCAAAAACCATTTGAATATGGTATAAATACCACTCGTAGTATCTGGTATAACGACTCGTTGTAATAATTTCTCAAACCATGAGAAATTCTAATAATTCTCCAAAGAGAATTCAAAAATGGTCATTTGACCATTCAAAATGATTTCTTAAACAAAGATAAATTTGAATAATTCTCTAAAGAGAATCCAAAAATTATACTTGAGAATTTTCCAACTCACACGAGGAGAAATTAACATAATTTTCTGAAAGAGAATTCAAGAAAATACTTAGAAAATTCAACGAGTAGAAAGAAAGGGGGAGAAGTTGGCGTTTCAACAATTAGAAAAATGCAGAGTTATGAGAGTGAGGAAGGGAAAATTCAACAAAAGAAGTATTAGAACAAGATTTGGTTATGCGTAAAATCTCTAGTTTGATGATAACAATACACATATTTTATATGTAACAATTTTGTACTCTAATAGTTTCTTGAGTGTGCAGATACTGTAGTCTAATTGATTCAGGACTCTTATATGGAAGAATCATCAGAATCATTTTCGGCGCGCCTCGGAAAGATTATTTCACCAGTTTATAAAGAAACATCAGTAGTTCTGATGAATGTTCGTTAGAAAGGAATCTCAAGTGCTTCTCATATAAGCTTTTTGCTTCAAAATCAAAAGTCAAGATTTCAAGCTCAGATAATTATGGTGGAAGATGAAATTAATAGATGAGTATGAATTTTTAGGAATGATGAAAATGAATATGATGAATGAATTTGGGTTGAAGATGAAAGAAAAATATAGATTTTTAGAGATGATGGAAGTGATTTAATTTGATATCGCCGCATCTTCAATTTTCTTTTTTGTTTGATATAACGTAATCTTCAATTGTATTGTCTGCAATTTGATTTGATTTGATATTAGTCTGTAACAAGACATTGTGACCATGTATTTTATTATCATTGATATTTTTTAAACTATTTGCTTCAACACAATCTAGCCTTATTAGGATAATATTTTTTTTTTTTAAAAAACTTGGAACTACCAAGATTGACAAATGTCAATTTGGCATAACCTGCTATACCAGGTTACTTGGTTGTTAGCATAAAAACAAATAGGCTCACTTTTGTTATAGAAAATAATAAACTCAATTGTGGTTTCTATCATGGTATCAAATTGTTAACGTGATCCTAGGTCATGGCATCTTCTTCCCCTGCTTCGTCGTTACCTTTCGCTCAGATCTCCTCCTCTCAAACTTCTGTAGCACTAGTCGCGCATGATGATGTTCATGGTTGAACCATACATAAATGTGTAATTTCAAGCTTCTCAAGCATAATTGGTTTTGATGAAGACAAAATGGACATCAAGCTTTCATAAAGGATGTGCAAAAAGAATGTCAAGTATCAAGCAAAAATACATCTTTCAAAGTCTTGAAGAAATTGTGAAGATTCAAGAATCAAGCAATAAATGGCAAAGGTATAAACAATACTCACTTTGACATATAATTGTTCACAAAATATACTCTCATGCATATCATAATCATGAACAAGTTTCATATATCAAAGAGTTCTTTCAAAACCTTTTTCAAAGTTAAAATTCAAAGTAAAGGTTTTAGGAACCGGGTTGTCCCTACAGGGGAACCGGTTCCCAGCATTCTATATTTTCACCTCTCTGTGTTTTACTATGGGGAACCGGGTTGTCCCTAGGCAGGAACCGGTTCCTCAGTTCAAAATTTGAAAATTTCTGCTGTAACGTTCAGCAGGAACCGGGTTGTCCTATGCAGGAACCGGTTCCTACTGAACCAGTGTGTTTTTCCATTGCATGTTTTCACTCAAACGAAATTGTCTTTATACCATTTAAACATTGCATTGCTTCATGGAAAAATAACCTTTTGAAGAGGTGTTTTACACACTATATATTACACATCTTTCATATTCAAAAACCACCTTCTTCATTAACAATTCATATCCATATATTCTTCATCTTTCAATATCCAAGTGTTCATAAATTCATTACTTTCAAGTGAAACTTTCTATACACATTTTCATTGAGAAAATCATTCTAAGTTTCATGCATACATTGTGAACACTTATATTCATTTTGAGAATTGTTTATTTGAAGAAGAAGATCAATCCAAGATTGATAGTGCTATACATATTTCATCTAAATCTCTTGTAAAAATTCAAAATAAATTATTCCCTTACTATCCAGGATTGTTGGAAGTAAGTGTTGTGTTTGAAGAGGATTGTTCTTCATTCACATTAGTGTTGTTTGATCTTAAAGGTGTTAAGAACCTTTGATCACCCTATAGGTTAGATAGTAAGGCATAGGCTTGTACAATAATTCTAACTATAGTGAAATCTCTTTCGTGTTTGAAAGGGGACTGGAGTACTCTCGGATTGTGAGGGGAACCAGTATATATCGTTGTGTTCTTTATCTTTCCGCATTTACCGCATTCATCACCATTAACAAGAAAAAGATAAGAACCATCAAAAGCCTTCAAATACTTAACCAAAAAGTTAGTAAATACATTCTCATAAAACCGATTATTTTTGAAAACCTAATTCACCCCCTCTTAGGCGCACTTATATACTTACAAAATGCTCACGGTCTCACTGATTTTGTTGCCTGCACTAAAATTCCTCCTCAACTTCTTGATGAATCTGCTCAAAACATTGGAATGGTGATTTTTGCTTATTTTATTTGGTTGCAAAAGGATCAGTTACTATTGTCTTGGCTCCAACCCATTCTCTCGAGCGAAATCCTCTCCCGTGTGCTTGGTTTCTTGAACTCTCATCAACTTTGGAACCATCTCTTCAATTATTTCCAAAAACATATTTGAGTTCGTGCAAGGCAACTCCGCGTTGAACTTCGGGCTACCGCCTTGGATTCACTCTCAATTTCAGATTACTCGTACAAAATCAGGACTATAATGGATGTTTTAGCCTCAATTGGGGATCATGTTCCTTTTTCTCATCATATTGAAGTGATTCTTGAAGGTTTGACTTCTTAATATGCTCTTGTTGTGTCTGTGATTAAAAGCAAGTTTGGTATCATGGATTTCGATGAAGTTGAGATACTTCTGGTTGCTCGTGAACTCCGACTTGCTAAGTTATAGAAATATTCTATTCCGGACCTTGTTTCCTTGAATCTAACTCATACCTTTCCTCATTTATCTGCTCATCCTGAGTCTCAAATTGCTAGTTCTGAGCCTGCACCTCTTTCTCTGATTGCTTCTGATCCTAAGCCTGAGTATCAGGCCTTTAGAGGTGCTAAGCCTACATGTGTGTTGGGTGAGAATATGAACCCAAAGAGGTCTAGAAGGGGTATTGAATAAACTATTTCCCTTTAAGACAATTTCAAAAACATTTTAGGTCTCATGTTTGAAATAAGAGATTTTAAGAGGCACGAAAGGAAAACACAAAAACAGGAGAGCTTAGAAGCATCTCAATGAATTAAACCAAATGAAATGATACATGATGTTGCTAAGTACTTGATTACTTCTAATGCAAATTTATCACAAGACAACCAAAGCTACTTTAAACAAAGCAACTTAAAACTCTTTACATAGATGTTCTATCAAGACATAATTGGATTCATGATACTTTAATAAGATTGATACACCACATATCCAGTGGAGAAGCCAGAAAAGTTATAAAGCCTGGGCAACAATTTAAATACCGCAAGTTTATAGTATATAAAAAGGTTTTAAAAAATGGCCGCGTAAAGGTTTTTGCGATTTCGGTCGGTACATGTGTATTGCGGTCATCGCGGTGTGAATTAACCACAATTTGTTCATCAATATAGGAAACAGTGATAACGGTATCGGTTTCGGCATGTTCCAAAACTGTTTTTGTCGCGGCCGTTTTCGCGGTCGTGGACCGTTTTTAAAACTCTGGTATATAATATATAAATAGTCATCAAACAAAATAAAAGAGATGAAAAATAACCTTACAATAGGGTGTTCAATAAAATCACGACGGTGGTTCTAATTCAACCAAAAATCTCCTTGTATCGAAAAAAACAAGCTTAACATAAAATCATTACCAATTTACCATAAACAAAAACATTAATATAAAATCTCCTCATTAACCTAAAACAAATATTGAAACAAAAATTTGACATTCTTACTAAGCTAGCAAAGAAAATGACATAAAAGGATAATATTTCTAATATTATGTATCTCACTCTTTAATTACCAATTTATCATTATTCATTTTATATCTATAGTTTAAATTTTAAAAGTATCATCATTTTCTTTGAATCATATCTAAATTTACGGTTGCGTAAATGAATACTAATACCAGTATATCACCATTAGCATTTTGAGTACCCTATTCCGAATAGCCCTAGTCATTAATGTCAAAATATCACAAAATTAATAATTTCCTCTAAATTAATGAAACAAATCAAAAAATGTGAAAATATTTCATTTTTTTCTTACAACTATGCCAAATTTTCCAAACAAACTCAAAAACTCAAAAAGAAACAAATTTTATGGACCAAAGTAGTGTTGTTTCAGCTACTATCAAACAAGATACAATTTTGAAATTACTCAAGCAAATAAAGGAGAGATACAATTTTGAATTTACTCAAGCAAAGAAAGGGGAGAAAGAGAAGAACCCATTATTTTAAAGCTCAAGGTTAACTGTTTGACAAAATGGGTAAGAGATAACTAAATCATTTGTAAAAGGGGACAAAAACAGTTGCATCAGGTGAATGGGGAGAAAAAAAAGAAAAGGTGGTACCGTTAGATTTCTGAGTTACAACAAGGATCACTGTATTGGCGGCCGACGGTGAAGATGGTGTTACAGTGGTGTTGATCGGCGGAGGGAGTAAGAGAAAGAGACAGAGGGAGTAAGAAAACCCTTTTCCTCAAACTGCAATCTCTCTTTCTGCAATCTGCAAACCCTTTTTCTTTTTTTTTTTTAAAGACAAAAATTGTTTTTCTTTCAAACATATGTGGGCTAACAAAATGTATTGGGCCCGAGCCTGGGCAAGTGCCCACCCTGGACGGGCCCTAGCGTCGCTTATGCACATACCTAAGCCTATACATTAAATCTTTATAAGCACGATCTAGCCTATACAGCATACAATCAATACAATAATGCACTAATGCACTGGAACAAATTAATGAGTACTAGAAAATAAAAAAGGAGATAAGGGAAGCAGAAAAGATACACAGAGATATATAGTGTATCAGCGTTCGTACTTGCTTTTCCTACTCCACTCTTCAATGATGTTGAAAATAATTGGAAATAATCACAATCTTCCATTATTTTTGATAAGTTTGATTACAAGCATTTTGGCTACTATGAACTATCAAACAATAATTCTCTCTGTTGATGTAGACACTCAACTGCTAACAAAAACAAGATCTCTAAAAGATCTTGATCCAATATCCCCGCTATCCACAATAACCTCCTCCAAGTATTCGTATGTGGAAATCCATCTGATCCAACTGGTATCTTGTATGAGCAATTTTCATTAGCTAAGCGTTGATTGGAAAACTTCCAACTTTGGCTACGAGCAATCTTTTTCCAACTCCACCAAAGATGGACAACTTCCACCTTCACCTTACAGACAATTGATACTTGGTCTCGCCAAAGTCTTCCTTGGAGTATATTGAAACTCTCTTCTTGATAGATAACAACAAATATAAAATTGCATTCAAGAAATGATTTCTTTAACTATAACAAACAACAAACTTCACATAAAAATATTAGATACCTTAATGTACCACTAGTCTCCCACAACACTCAATCTTTAGAGAAGTGAAGGAGTGAAAAACACTTAGAAAGGGGGGGGGGGGGGGATTGAATAAGTGTAACTTCAAAAACTTAAATGACAAAAACAATGAACACAATTATTTTTATCCTGGTTCGTTGTTAACCAAACTACTCCAGTCCACCCCTGACAAGGTGATTTACCTCAACTGAGGATTTAATCCACTAATCCAACTGATTATAATGGTTTTCCACTTAGATAACCTCTAAGTCTTCTAGAGTCTACAGATCACAACTTGATCACTCTAGGAATCCTTTTACAATCAATGTAAAATAAAGTTTACAAGAGTTTGAATGCTTCTAATAAAGCTATAATCACAACTGTGATATTTCTCTTAAGTTATATTATTAACACTCACTAAATATTACAAAGAGTTTGTGACGTTGAAGATGAAGTTCTTTAGCTTTTGAATTTGACAGCGTTTCTGTATGTTTTACGCAAGTGTTATATTCAGCTTCTGGACAGAACTTTTATATATAGGCGCTTGAGAGGAAATGGCCGTTGGGATGCATTTAATTCTTTGTGTGAATAGTACAACGCTGCATTTAATGTTTCACACTTTTGTCAACTACCTCGAGTCTTGATTTAGCTGCTTTTACTAACTTTGCCTTTTGTAGCTTCTAACGTTCCTTTTGTCAGTCAGAGATTTGACGTTACAGCCTTTCATCTTGTACTTTCTTTTGGACTCAGATTTGTAGATAACAACGTTCGAATATCAGAGCCATCAGCTTTGGTGCAGAGCATCTTCTGTCTTCTGACTTTGAAGAGCTTTTAGCGTGATACCATCAGAACTTCATAACTTGTACTTCTGACTTCCATTCTTCTGATGCTTTCCAGTTCATGTTCTGATTCTGCATGACCATCTTCTGATGTCTTTCTAGAGCATGTTCTGATGAAGCCATCCAGAACTTTATGAGTCAGTGCTTCTGAACGTTGATTTGTGCATACTCTTTATATATTTCCTAAAATGGAAAATGTAAAGGATTAGAGTACCACATTGTCTTATACAAAATTCATACTTAATGTTATCATCAAAACAAATAATCTTGATCAAAACATTTCTTGTTCTAACAAGAAGAAGGTCCTCAACAATAAAAAAAGACTAAGGATGAAGATGATGAAATATGCCAGAATATCTCACAAACACTCTAAAAGTACAAGGTGTTAGTCAAGGGTTTAGATGAATGTGAATGAAGAACACACACTCACTAGGTTCTCTCAACTTTCTGGGAAAATAGGTTTTGGTACTTGGTTGTTATCAAAAGCTTGATTAATCATGAACAACACAACAAGATTAATCAGCTCACTCTCTCTAATTCACTTAAAATAATAACAAATTGCACAAGAACAAGATGCAACAAAAAAGTAGAATGAATATGACATGAACTCATAATCAAGAAGTTGTTCTAGAGAAGAAGAGAAAGATTCATGGTGATGGGTATAGACACACTAAGAAGAGAAGACAAATCCACTCTTTGTCTCTATGAGTTTTACGCATATGTTTCACTCTCTTGTTGCTTTCACTAAAGAAACAACTATTTAAATTAAAGATAAAATTGAATCTTGCTAAAACATTTCACATATACTTCGGAGAAATTAACTTGCCACCCCCTCAATTTTTTTAATCCAATTTTACCCCTGATAAAAAAAAGTGAAAAACAATGAATTTCCTAAATAAATTTTCGGTATGCATCACAAAATTTCCGGTACAAAATACCGGAAATTAAGTTATTTTTTAATTTCTGGTACACCATGCCGAAAATTTAGTTTATTTGAAATTTCCAGTATACCGGAATTTTGAAATTTCAGGTAAACCGAAATTTTCAAATTTTCGGCATACCAGAAATTTCAAATAAACTAAATTTCCGGTATGTTTCAATTTTTTGTTTTTTTAAACGGTTGAGATTTTGCTGACACTTTTGGAGGGTCCTGATTGCACCGACACATTTGTGTGGTATAGAATGCACCACCATTTGTATAAATAGGGATGTTAGGGTTATAAGATAACACATCATTTCAACAAAATGCCTCTTCCTCAGTATTTGATTAAAGTATCTGTGTATTTCAATGGCCGCAACTCTGTTATCAAACCAAGATTCTAGATGACGCTGAATCCTTTGCCACCTTGAAAGAAACGTTGAATAATTTGCTGCCTGATTCCGATAACAGAAGGGTGACAAAGATCGAGTTTCTGGAGGACTGGCTTGATACAAATGGAAGGGTGAAATACAACTTAATCGAGTTGAAGAATGATGAAGATGTGAAGGCCATGTGGAAATCATTACCGTAGGATAACTAAAGGTCCGATCAAATTGGATGCGCAGATCCAAAGATCCGTTGACGACATAATGAAGTGTATGATTCATCCAGAGTCTTCCGGTAGTGCCTAGGTTTTCATGTTTCGGAGTACTGTTTATGCTTGTTTTTTATTTGTCATTTGATGTTTGTTAACTATGTTTGTTTGTTATTTGTCGTTTGATGTTCATTATCTACTCGAAGCATGTACTAGCCAAAAAAAAGATTATGCAATAAAAAAGATGTTCACACATAAGATGTTCGTAGAAAATATACAAATAATACAATGATAACAAAATAAATCTACATAGGTCCTCCACGGGTAACATCCGCCAACCTAGCTAAAATACTATGGACCTCACCATCAGGGTTCACCAGACCCATGAGGCTATCCAAGTGAATTGTGATGTACTGCAGGCGGCTGTCCTGGTCACCAACGAGAGGTGGAGGTGATGGATAAGAATCCCTGGTACCTGAAGGCCCTGGAACATCAGATGATGTGGCAGATGGGGGGCTAACCCTAGGGTGTGACACTCTAAGGAACCACTCTAGGTATCCATCCTGACACTGCTCAGGCTGCTGAACCGCAACGGCTGTATCCATGATCTCACGGGGGGAGCTGAGGATGTGACTCTCAAACCAGCGATCAATGTCACCAACTGGAGCCTCTAGGACCAGCCGTGGAATGCCATATATATAACTAAACTGGCGTAGACACCTCTCAGACAAGTGTCTAGCCACATGGCTCTCCCATCTGACATACCCTGAATATAAAGAAGCTACATCAAAAGGAAGATGCTCGCGGAGACCTGTATACGGTATCCAGATGACATCATTCAGCGTTAGAGCATCCAGCCTCCACCTGTACTGCATCAATGCTGCCTCTCCTGGAAGGGTCTGTCTGGCCGTCCACCTCATCACACAAAGGTCAGCAGCCGCACAATGGCGGGTCCTCCGCTCACAGATGCGAGGAAAGTGCTCGTAGATCCAACACTACAAAAATAAAAATAATCAAACCCAGGTAAAATCTAATAAAACACAAAAAACCATGTAAGAATATATATCTGTAGCAAGCTCTGATAACCAGCAATCTGTCAGGTGTCAGGACGAGATGCGACATCAAGCGCCGTGTATAGCATCGTCTGAGCAGCCACTCCCCAAGCCCAACACGGGGTATCAAGGTTGTTGAAGAGAGTAAGATAGCAAACATCTATATAATATGCTGACTTGTCCGCAAAGTGAGTACATGCCACTAAATGTAGCATGCACGCCCTAGCGGCAGCCTCGTACCTCTCTGCATCGACAAGCTACTGATAAACCTTCCGCAACCAAGACATCCTGAGGTGAAAGCCTCGAGTGTCACCAAACTCCTTGAGCACATCCAGCTCATCAACCTCTAACGCATCCCTCACCATTTGTAGCGCCGTCTCCTGGTCTCTATGAACTGGTGTAAAAAATGTACTAGCTATCGGAAGGTGAAACAAGGAATGCACATCATCCAGAGTCACTGTCATCTCCCGAATGGAAGATGGAAGGATGATGTCTCCGGGTGCCATCTCTCTACAAAAGCTAATGATAGAGGGGCGTACAACATCGTCAGGGATCACCCAGCAAAGTCCAACAAATGGAACTCCCGAGCTATCCTCGCCACCTCCTCATGCATCAGTCTCTCGGGGAAGTTCTTCAACTTCGACCTGTGAGAAGTGACCTTCAGCACTGGACGCTCCTGTAACAAAAAAATACAATTAAAACACAGTATTATAGATCAAATTGCATAATAAAAATTAAGCAATGTTACATACCTCGCCCTGCCATATCCTAAAAGCGACATGGTCAATATATCCTGTCAAAACGGACCTGTCAGAAGGTCCTCCTGGAAAAACCTCATCACTGTATACTGATGGCACTGTAAATGCACCTATGATAGTGTCAGTATCATGCACCACCCGCTCCTCGGCAACCCCCTCATCAACCACAATCACCCTTTCCTCAATTATAACCACCCCCTCATCAGCAACAGGTACCTGCTCCTCAACTCTAGGCACCCCCTCATCAGCAACCCCCTCCCCAGCTATAGCCACCGACTCCTGAATAACAACCTCTGCAACCTCATCCTGCTGCACCTGCCCGTCCAAAGCAGTGGAAGCTCTGCCACCCGGCGTCGAGGTGCACGGAACCCCCTACCCGCCTGCGCCTGCTCAGCCCTCCGTTTCCGGTTAGAACCGGTCCGAGCAACGCGTCCAGCACGTAAGACTGACGTACCAGCCTCATCAGTATCAGCCCGAGCGCGAGCCTCGGCTTTATCGATGGCCCGACCCGCAACAGTATCATCCCTGCCTCTAGTCCTCACTGAAAAAATTAAAAAGTATAAGAAATATAGCATTTAAAAAAAATAGAAATACCGGAAATTTCAAAATTTCTGGTACTGGAGAAAATACCAGAAATTTCAAAATTTACGGTAATTTTAAAAATTTATAAAGATACCGGAAATTTTGAAATTTCCGGTACAAAATACCGTAAATTTTAAAATTGCCGGTACAAGATACCGAAAATTTCACAATTTCCTGTAAAAAAATATCGAAAATTTTATAAAAATACCGGAAACTTACTTGTTTGCGCGAAATTTCCGGTACACTGCTCAAATTTTTAGTATTGCCCTAAAATTTGAAAAATCCGATGATCCACGCAGATTTCTAAAAATGTAGTAAATGATTTTAGTTGGATATTTTGGTCTTTTCAACCATTTTGGGAGGTGCCAGGGATAATTTGGAGGATGGCAAGACAAAATCTCTTTGTCATGGGAGCTGTTATTTTGGAGTAAGATAAGACAATATCCACACCCCCTATGTTTTTCCAAAACATTTCTCATATGCTTTTTTGTCATTTCATGTTTAATAATAGTGGTTATTTAAATTAAAAAAAATATTAATAATGGTTATTTTGAGCGGAGTATCATTAGATGATTAACATGTGGGTAATTATCTTTTTAAAGGCAAATTTCCTTAATTTTAAATAGCTAATAATAATTTGGCTAAATTACAGTTTTAGTCCCCATGTTTTGGTATTTTTCACGATTTTGGTCATTCTATTTTCTTTTTAAACAGTTTTAGTTCCTCATTCCAATTTTGTTCATAAACAGTGCATGATCCGTACATGAACAGTACATGACCGTACATGAACATGATCCGTGCATGAACAGTACATGACCGTACATGAACAGTACATGAACAGTTGGTTCAAAATTGGGATGGGGGACCAAAACTGTTTAAAAAGAAAATAGGGGGACCAAAATCGTGAAAATACCAAAACAGGAGGACCAAAACTGTAATTTAACCTAATAATTTTTTTTATAAAGATAAAAAAAAAAGAGTGGCATGACAAACAGACGGAGGATATTCCGAGCATGTTCGTTACATGAGGAATATTCTTCAAAAAAATTCCATCAATCTTAAATATTTCTATGGCAAAAACTCAAGGACAGTTCTAATATATTTGAAATTCTTGTAACTCTTTAAGTTGAGTGACAACTTTTGTCACAAATACAAATCATCAAATAAATTAAAATTTATTTATGTATTAACACATAATAATAAAAAATGATTCAAACGTTGTAACATGACAATCACTTCACTAAAATACGACATAGTGCATGACAATTATAGAATATAACGACGATAAATTCAATTTATGTATAGACATAAATGAAATGAGTAAAATAACGAAGTTGAATCCCGGTTGATAAATTATAAATTAATAAAATTTTATAAAATTCATAATACATAGGAATAATTATATTTTAAAAATAATATTAAAAGATATTAATAATTTTATAATAATTTATTTAAATTTGATAGTCTTTTATATTTTAAAATTTTATATTTAATTATTTAAAAGATATTAATAAATAAATAACACAAAAGTATTTAAAATGTCTTAAACCTCCTTTTTTTATTTAAAAATACAATTTATTTACAATAAAATAATTAATTTTAATTTTTATAGTAAGTCTAAAATTTTAAATTCAATATAATTACAGAAATAAATTAACAATCTATTGTGTATTATGCTTTGTTATACAAAATTTATTTTCATTCGCAAAATAAATTATAAAAGAATTGCGAATAGTTTTTACTTTCGTTTTTTTATTTGGTTTCTCTATACTTCTATTATTTATACTTCTATGTATTAGAGTGATTGGAGAAGAAAAAAGAAAATTAAATCAATCAACAGTGTTCCTCAGATTGCTCCTATTTTCTTCCAGGAATTGAGAATTTTGAGCTACCATTTTTTCAATAGCGATCTCCCAATCTGCTTTCTTCGGTACCTGTTGTTGAAATTGTTGTTGACCTTGAGTTTGGAACTGTTGTGGATGGTTTTGAAATTGTTGCTGGTATGGTGGTTGTTGTGGAGGTCTGTATTGTTGTGGATGAGCTTGTGATTGATATTGGTTGGGTCCCTGCTTTTGAAAATTTGCTTGTTGGTCTTTCCATGCGAAATTAGGATGACTTTTCCATCTTGGATTATATGTGTTGGCGTATGGATTATTCTGCCTCAACATATGAATCTGTTCCACCTGTTCCTGCGTTGCCACACAATGCATAGCAAAATGCGGCCCACCACATATTTCACACATAACTGATGTGATTGGCTCAACCTGTGCTACTTTCTGTTCTCCAATATTCATCTTATTTAGTCTTCTTTCTACCTCAGCCGCAATCTGGTCTTCCATTTTCACAACCTGATCTGCAAGCTTTAAATCAATTTTTCCTTCTGGTTGGTTCATTGTGCGATCATACAACTCAATATGCTCATTAGCGGCAATTGCTTCTGTGATCCTCTTGATACCAGTGGCTGTTGAAAAATTAGTTGAGCCACCGGCAGCAGTGTCTATAAGTTGTTTCGTCTTGACTCGTAGACCATTCACAAAAGTCTGCATTTGCTCGGTTGGATCCATGTTATGAGTAGGACATGCAATCAAACACCTCTTAAACCTTTTATATGCGTCTCCAAGCGATTCCTCTTCTTTCAGTTTGAAATTGACAATGTCATATCTTTTTCGAATGAAAACTGAAGCAGGGAAATACTCATTAAGGAAAGCATTTTCCATCTCTTGCCACGTCGTGATACTTCCAGCTAGAAGTGAGTAAAACCACTCTTCCGCATCCTCAGATAAGGTGAATGGAAACATCACAAGTCTCTTGGCTTCTTCAGAATGGCCTTCTATCTTCAATGATGTTGTTGTGGTGAGGAATCTCTGTAGATGCTTATTCGCATCTTCGTTGATTCTTCCTGAAAAGGGCTTGATCTCCAACTAGCGGATAGTAGAGGGATGTAGTTGAAAGTGTGCCACATTGACCGGTTGATTTACGATTGTCATTCGGCCAAGTGGTGCGTTAGCCCTTCCATAATCACCTAAAAGTCTTTCAGGGGAGGTGGATCCTCTGCCATAGTTTCAGATTCTGACTCTAACTGCTCGGATTGGTTGAATAGTGTTTCTTCGTTCTCTGGTTCTGAAACTATGGTTGATTCTTCTTTTGATGCCAATCTTTTTTGCTTAGCTTCTCGAAGTCTTGCTCGCAATGATCTTTTTGGTTCTGCGTCAAAAAGAAATTCTGCTGAGGCCTTACCTCGCATACAAGATTAGACAATGGTTAGTTGAGAGTAAAAATAAAATAGAAAAAAATTAAAAATTGAAGAAAAATAAAATTTTAGTTGCAGAGCAACAAAATTTTAATTGACTTATTAATCACTTATATTTTGGCAATCCCTAGCAACGGCGCCAAAAACTTGATCGGAAAAATAGCAAGTGTACTATTTTCACCGATGTAGTTATAATGGGTTTTACCCCAAGTATCGATCTCGAGGATTGCGTAGGAAATATAAGTTATTATAATGAGTCAATTAAACAAAATAGCACAGGGGTGCTTTTGCTTATAAATGAAATAAGCTGAAATAATATAATTAAGCTGAAATTAAAGTTGAGCATTTTATAATATGAGATTAATGACAAGGTAAGGTGTGTGATTTGTCTATAACTCCTCTGGACTAAGATCTCTTTAACAAGTTCATGGAATTCAATTATTTATTCCTAAGGATGTTTTCCTAAGTCCTTAGTGAAAACCTTTTGGTTTATAATCCTATTACCCAAGTCCTTAGAGAAATAGGATAAAACCAAATCTGTAATTAATCAAGAATTTCTAAATAACCTTAGGTATCCCTAGTCCTAAGTGATAACTATAAGGTTCAATTGTATACAACCCTTAACAATCGTAGTCCTACAAATTGTTAACCACAAAACAATTCCTATTGATCCGATAAAGAAAGCATTAAAAACATTATACAATCGAATTGAATAATAAGAACATTTGATTAACGAAATACCAAATCCAGAGTTATCACAAATCATATCAGGGACACCCCCTAGCATTGGGGGGTTTAGCCTCTCATAATATTCAAGAAACATAAAGCAAAGAATTTAGACATTACAAAGATAATTGGGAACTTTGATCTTCAATGGTGTCCACCGTTGAATCTCTCCGTCTCCGAAACCCTTGAGGAAGCTATCTTTTCCTCTTACTGGAATTCTATCGTATGATGCAAAAAGTGCCTTATTCCCCTTTCACACTCTGTTAAGTAGTTTCAGAATTAGTCTCAGCACAAAGTCCAAAATGTCCTTAATGACCAGATAACTGGCAAAAGATCACAAATTGGAAGTTTTCTGCGTAACCATCTACACGGGCCGTGTAGATTCACACGGGTACCCATGTAGATCTTCTGACTTTGCTCTTTGAAATTTCCTGCTCCAGACACATCAACACGAGCCTTGTTGATTTACACGGGCGGCTGTGTTGATTCACTGACTTGGCTCTTTTTGACTTCCATCCTTAAGCCTACAACATGGGTCGTGTTAACTTACACAGGTGCCCGTGTTAACCTTCCGATTCTTCACAAACTCCCATCTTTTGGCCTTCCAGCAGCTCCACAGTCTGACTATTATTTCCCTGCTCCACGGCATCAATCTGAAACAATAACAATACCACATGTAGGCATAAAGAGGGTCTTTTGACAAAATCACTACCAAAATGCAATGAAATACTATTACTTAATAATTAAAGTAAACTTAACTTAAAAGCAATAAAATAACCAACTGTGTTACTGAATTGATGAATTTCCGCCGGATGAAAGATCGAAACTTACATAGAAATGGTGACCGATCAGGAGGATAAAGGAGAAACAAAAGAAAGTTATAGAAGAACTGGAAGTCGAGAAAAGAGAACTTCTAGCAATCGTAGCACATCTCAACGGTGAAATCAGCATCTTCAACTACAAACTAGATTAGATGACACGGTCAATTAGAATGCTAAACAATGGAACTGACTCCCTTGAAAAGATTCTTGAAATTGGTCAAAAAGAAGGAAATCGGTCTGGATTAGGATTTGGGAATGAATCTAATCTAGGGTCAAAAGAGTCAGAACCAGAAACATTTGCTGGTAAGCAGATGTCAGCATCGATGTCACGACATCATGAAACGAGGAATTGGAACCAAACAAAAGGGAAATTTCAGGAATGGAGATGCCACCACTGTGGGAAATTTGGCCACTTGAAAAGATTTTGCTATGAACTGATTGGGTACCCGTGGCAAAAATATACAAGCAATCTCAACCAGCACAACATTCTCACAAAACAACGATGGGTTGCTAAATGTTCTGCATTAATTGCTCATACCTCCTTGAGAGTGTCAACCAAAGGAGACTGGTACTTTGACAGTGGATTTTCAAAACACATGACAGGAGTGAAAAACTTGTTGGAAGAAATCAAGCCACATTCCACCAGCTATGTAACCTTTGGTGATGGAGCCAGAGGAGAGATTAAAGAGGTAGGAAAACTAGAGCATGCAGGAGCACCTCAACTAGACAGTGTTCTACTAGTCAAAGGTCTAGCTGCAAACTTGATCAGCATCGGTCAGCTATGTTACCAAGGCCTAAAAGTCAGATTTACCAAAGATGAATGTGTGGTCACTAATGAAGAAGATGTAGAGATCATGAAGGGAGTAAGATCCAAAGACAACTGCTACTTATGGGAACCCAAAATAGCAAGTCATTCATCAATATGTACCATGGCAAAAGAGGAAAAAGAAGTTAGACTCTGGCATAAAAAACTAGGACATCTGCATTTGAGAGGAATGAAAAAGATCATAAACAAAGAAGCTGTGAGAGGAATACCTAAGCTACAGATTGATGAAGGCAAAGTTTGTGGAGAATGTCAGGTTGGCAAGCAAACCAGGACCTCTCACCCAAGGGTCAATCAACTCACCTCCTCTAAAACTCCGGAACTATTACATATGGATCTAATGGGACCAATGCAAGTGGAAAGTCTTGGAGGAAAACAATATGCTTATGTAGTAGTTGATGATTTCTCCAGATACACATGGATAAGCTTCATTAGAGAAAAATCTGACGTATATGATGTCTTTAAAGAGCTCTGCACTAGACTCCAAAGAGAAAAGGAAAACACTGTCATCAGAATCAGAAGTGATCATGGAAAAGAATTTGAGAATGCTAGATTTGCTGAATTCTGCTCAACTGAAGGAATTAGTCATGAGTTCTCCTCCCCTATTACACCCCAACAAAACGGAGTAGTAGAAAGGAAAAACAGGACTATACAAGAATCAGCCAGAGCAATGATTCATGCTAAGAAACTTCCCATGTATTTTTGGGCTGAGGCTATGAACACAACCTACTATGTCCATAACAGATTACACTGAGAAAAGGAACCTCCTCAACTCTGTATGAACTCTGGAGAGGAAAGAAACCAAGTGTCAAATACTTTCATGTTTTTGGAAGCAAGTTCTATATCCTAACAGATCGAGACCAAAGGAGAAAAATGGACTCCAAAAGTGATGAAGGCATATTCTTGGGATATTCAACAAACAGCATGGTTTATAGAGTGTTCAACATCAGAACGGAAGTGATGATGGAATCCATCAATGTGGTCGTTGATGATCAACATGGAGAATTCGATGTCACAGATAATGTTGAGACATTCATTGAAATTCTGGCTGAACAGACATACTAACCTGAAGTAGGCAATGAAACTCCTTCAGAACTAGAACCCTGAGCCAATCAGCAAAGATCCATCTATTAGAATTCAGAAAGATCACCCCAAGGAACTGATCATAGGAGATATCAACAGTGGAATAATGACCAGGTCAAAAGGAACTATAGCTAATTCCTGCTTTGTGTCCAAAGTTTAACCAAAAAGTGTAAAGGAAGCCCTGACAGATGAGTTTTAGATCAATGCCATGCAAGAGGAACTTGCACAGTTCAAAAGAAACGAAGTATGGGAACTGGTACCCAGACCAGAAGGGACAAATATCATTGGTACCAAATGGATATACAAGAACAAGACGGATGAACAAGGAGTCATAACAAGAAATAAGGCCAGGTTAGTGGCTCAAGGATACACTCAAGTGGATGGAGTAGACTTTGATGAGACCTTTGCTCCTGTAGCAAGACTTGAGACAATCAGACTTCTACTAGGATTAGCTTGCATTCTAAAGTTCAAACTTTATCAGATGGACGTAAAAAGTGCATTTCTAAATGGATATCTGAACGAAGAAGTTTATGTAGAATAACCTAAAGGGTTTGCTGATCCAAACTTGCCTGATCATGTATACAAACTAAGAAAACCTCTCTATGGGTTGAAACAAGCTCCAAGAGCTTGTATGAAAGATTAACTGAGTTTCTGACCACAAATGGATATAAGAAAGGAGGAATAGACAAAACCCTCTTTGTCAAAAACACAGATGGAAGAATCATGATTGCTTATATATATGTGGATGACATCATGTTTGGAGGAATGTCAGATACAATGGTAAAACACTTTGTTGGTCAAATGCAGACTGAATTTGAAATGAGTATGGTTGGGGAACTAAATTACTTTCTTGGTCTTCAAATCAAGCAAATGGAAGACTCCACATTCATGTCTCAAAGCAAATATGCCAAGAATATAGTAAAGAAATTTGGTATGGACAATGCAAGTCACAAAAGAACTCCTGCACCAACTGATCAAAAACTATCTAAAGATGAAGGAGGCATAAGTGTTGACCAGAGTCTGTACATAAGCATGATTGGTAGCCTGTTATATCTGACAGCCAGCAGACCAGATATTACATTTGCAGTTGGAGTGTGTGCCAGATATCAAGCAGAGCCAAAGGCGAGTCACTTAAATCAAGTCAAGATAATTCTTAAATATGTAAATGGGACTTCAGACTATGGCATACTGTACACCAACGGAAGTAACCCCGTCTTGACTGGATACTGTGATGTTGATTGAGCTGGAAGTGCTGATGACAGAAAAAGCACATTTGGAGGATGTTTCTTTCTAGGTAGCAACCTTATATCGTGGCTCAGCAAGAAACAAAATTGTGTCTCATTATCTACTGCTGAAGCAGAGTACATAGCAGCTCGTAGTAGTTGTTCACAATTGGTCTGGATGAAACAAATGCTGACTGAGTACAATGTTACTCAAGATGTCATGACTTTATATTGTGACAATCTCAGTGCTATCAATATATCCAAAAATCCAATTCAGCATAGCAGAACCAAACATATTGATATCAGACACCACCTTATCAGAGAGCTTGTAGAAGACAAGGTAATTTTCCTAGAGCACATAAACACTGAACTTGAGCTAGCTGACATCTTCACAAAAGCTCTTGATGCTACACAGTTTGAGAACTTGCGAAGCAAGTTGGGACTCTGCATCATTGAAGAACCATAGAGTAAAAAAAAAAAAAAAAAAACAAAAAAAATACAGGTGGAGAAGACACTTTCTTTGGCTTTGGCAACATTTGTGGCCAAACAGGGGGAGAAGTAATATATGTCACCACCCTAGAACAACAAGAATGGTGGTTGTGTGTGATCAACAATTATATTTGCTTATCTTTGTGTTGATCTGTTTGTGCTTGTGCTACTCTTGTGGATTGTGCTTGTGCTACTCTTATGCACTGTCTGTTTTTGTTTAAGCACTGTGTGCATAATGGTGATGTATGCTGTGTGTTTGTATTAGCTTGTGTTTGTTTAGATTATCCGCTGCAAGTGTTTCTCTGGTATGGTGTGACAGGATGTTTTAGCCAAACATTTGCCAAAGGGGGAGATTGGAGGTGTTTTGCATGTTGGCTGCATTATTGGTAAAACATACCTGGTTGATTGTGTTTATGCAGGTTGCATATATGTGTGGAGCTAATACAGGTTTTGTAATGAATGTCATGATCGATGTCATGACATCCATGTGTGACAGCAGGAGCTGTTATTATTTGTTAATTGTGTTTCCTGATTTATCCTTTTTATCAGTTGAGGAAACTTTTTAATGAGTGCTGGATATTCCATCCAGAAGATCCTATTGACAGCACATTTTGTAACATACAGTTCGCGTGTGAATTAGGTTAACTTTGTTAACCCTAATGTGTTTCAAAAAATCCCAAGGCCCAAGACTGCTTATAAAAAGACCTGCAATCCTAATTTGGAACGCAGACAGAAGATTGTGTATTGTGAAGAACGGCTGTTCTGTAACTGTCTCTTGTGATCCACGCTATTATCTCTGATGATTGCGTTGGAATTAGTTTATGTTTTAGTTGTGTCACTCTAAGATTTTAAGCACGAGTGTGTGTCTCTTGATTGAAGCTTTTAAGCAGATCAAGGTGTGTTTTTGAAGTGTGTCTTCTATTTGTAATTGTTTATTGTGTATGTGTTATCACTGCTGTGATTGAGGGGGAGTGGAATGGAGATATTCCATATCTAGGTAGAACCTAGGTATAAGGGTCATTGGGTAGTGATTATGTGAGGAGTTGTAAACTGGGAGTTTAGCTCTGAATTGATACTGCTAATAGTGGACTTCATCTCTGGCTTGGTAGCCCCCAGAGTAGGTTGTTTGTACCGAACTGGGTAAACAATTATGTGTGTTCTTTACTGTTTTATGTGGTTTGTTATTATTGTCTGTGCTGCGTAATTGTGGATGTCATAACATCCAGTTTGACATCGAACGTGTATTACTAGAATTTTCAAACCATGGCCGAAAATAGCTAGGTGTACGAGTGAAGGGTAACTGTGAATAGGGTAATGATGATGAAGAAGGTGCAACCTAGGTTAGTTTCACCGGAGCCCTATAGTGAGTGCCATTGTAATATTCAAAAAGTACAAGTATGTGTGTTGTCCATGCAAGGCCAGGGACACTCAGAGGTCTTAGTATTTATATATTGTTGTATGTTGTTTATGGCTTGTCCTGGGCGAGCAGAAGCCCTATATGTTGGTATTTTGTGATAGTTTAGGGAACCTGCTCATGTGAGGTGAGAGACTTTATGAATGAACAATGTGCTTAGGTATAAGCGTATGTAGGGTGTGATTTGTATGGATTAAGATATGTCCCCCCTTTCCCTTGGGTGAAAGGTATTTATAAAGGTCTATTGGGCCTAGGGTTTGGATAACCCTTAGTCGCAGAAACTGCTCCATCATGATCGGGGAAAGTTGTTCACCACCATATATTTTAGGAGTAGTGGTGGACTCCCTCTCTTTTAACTAACAGTATTACACACGTCATAAATGTCTAGGGCGAGCCCTTAGTTCTTGTGAGGATTTCGCCCTCGGCGACACCATTCTTGGGCGAGGGTGCCCTTGTTTAGGATACTCACAAATATATATGTATATATATATATATATATATATATAATTGTGAAAGATTTGGATATTATATTTATCCTATCACATCTTTCTAATATAAAACAAGCATCTCGCAGTGGGTGAAACCTACATTATCTGATACTAGTCTTGATGAGCGTTAAATATTAAAATGGCTAAACTTAATATTTATTTTGAAATAGTTTCCAATTAATTTGATCTCATCGGCTTATTTATCGTACAAATAATCTCTCACATGCATCAACATACATTCACATGCATTTGCATACATTTCAAAATGATACGGTTTTGATCTATAGTACAATTTTTTACCTCAAGCAAATGAGATAACATAAGCTGGACCTAAGAACGATTTATGCTTCTTTAAGATAGACCTTCGTGAGTGTCCTCCTCTAATGTTGTCTTATTCTATTTCTTCATTAAATTACATTAAAAAATTAAAAAAGATGACACACATGTCGTGTTTAAATTTCCCAAGAAATAAAAAATAAAATAAAATTTGATGTCATAACCTTTCACCATGATATAATAATAATAATAAACAAACTTTTATTATTATTATTATTATTAAATTTTGTTCATTAAATAGACAAAATTAAATTTTGGGGATTGATCACACTAAGCATAGTTAGTTGGGGGCAGCGCCATGGCGCAGACTTTTAATGAACAATTCTCTTTGAATTGATGTCATACTTCACATCAACACTTGATGCCTTTTTCAAACCCTAACATTATAGTTTTTCACTGTTAAGAAACCTAACAATATGGGTCCCTTCAGTCCACACGAACAGATCCCTTCAGTCTCAGTGCTAGCTGATACGAATGAAGGCTTTGAGTGAGAGAGAAAAAATACGCATAGGATTTCTCAGACCAAAATTTCATCAAGTGAAATGCTTCAGCACAAGGGTTCTATTTATAGAACCACTTGTGAGGGCTACAATCTAAAAGCCCAATTAAGGCTGCAAGCTAAAATCTTAATTAAGTCGTATATCACTTAAGTGCGTGGTACCTTACCACATTCCCAATTCACTTAAGTGCACCGTACCTTACGATGTTCCTTATTTACTCTATCTCTCATCAACTTGTCCTTATGTTGTGACCCTGTAGGTTTTCGCAATGTTGACAATTATATTAAATCACACAATTAACATAATAAACAGTGAGTGGTATCTAGCAACACATCACTGCTACCCAAGTCACAAAAAAGTCATGTGATATGACAAAAATCTTTTCGTGATAATGCTTGTGTGTATAATTACCCTTTTGCCCTTATGTTTATATTGAACACAAGGCATGGATCGTGTCACCCTTGTCCAGTTCAATATTGGGCCCTTAGGCATTTATCCTATTATGTAGGATGGGAAAATTCTATCTAGGTCACTCATGTCCCTCATCATGCTTTGTGATGTACGTCATCCAGTTACAAACAATGTTTGATTAGCAATAAAGCACTTGATTCTACATCTAGGGTTCGTAGTGGTTTCAGGTCAAAGAGTGGTATACACCCCTTATCACCATGAGAATAACTTATGACACTTTGCATAACATTCTATGTAGTATTCTCATAGCGGGTCAATCTAGTGTAAATATTACTCCTAATATTTATACCTATGTCAAGACTTGATAACTCCTTATCCATGATCCATGAGATGTGATCATCGGTCTATCTTCATAATAGTCTTGATGCTTTAATGTTATCCCGCTTCACAATAAATCTCAACTATGGATACTTTAAGAACAATGTCCTTATGTTTAATGGGATCTCAAGATTAAGTCGCACTTAACATTTCATTAAATAGACTAACTATTCCAGGAATTTATTATTTTGGAAAAACAAACATAATAAAGAAATACCTTTTATTATTAATAAATAATTCGATACAAGTACCAAAAGTATTGGCCTCTAGGGCTTACACCAACAGACAAAAGCATGGCTCTTGTGCACTCATAAACTATAACCCAACATGTATATATTATCAAAACTGTAATGATCTATTATTCAATATGACTGATTGAAATGTCGATACTTCACCATACAAATTTCAAATAATAAAGAAGAATAAACACTGATCATTCAAATGTATAACCATGGTTGTCAAACTCACGGATAGACTTACAAGTCAAGGAAGAAAAATTGAGTAGAATCACTCATAGAATATTTTTTTATAGACTCGGATAGACTCGCATAAACTCATACAGACTTGTGATTCAATGGTAAATTTACAAGTCTATATATAAATATATATATATATATATATATATATATATATATATATATATTTGATCTTTTATTTAAAATACAATCCAAATTTCCCTAATATTTTTTTTAAAAAAACCTTTATTCTATTGCTTGTACGATGATACATTTAGAATTAGAAACGTCCTTTTCCTAGTCTTTTCCTTCAGAAACGATGAGTCAACGATGTCTCGGAAGAGTCCCCTCCTTCATCGATGTTTCTTTCTCTCTTTGTCAACGGAGTGGCTGCATTTGTATCTTTCTGTGTACATAATTATTTCTCATCCTTCAGGTTTTTGTTCTGTTCTCTTTTTCTCTTGCGTTCTCTTGCTATGTGTTTCGTAAAGTTGTTAGTTGGTGCTCTGTTCTGTTCGTTTCTTTCTATGTGTTTCGTAAATTTGTTCTATGTTCCTCTATTATTTCATTTGAATATATTCATTTATATGGTGAATGGATAATTTAAGATTCTAATGATTAAACTGTGCAAACTAAAGTTAATGTTGAGCAAGATGATGTTAGTGTTAACAATGTTGTGGAAGCTGGTGTTATTGTTACTAATGTTTTGTAAAGTTGTGGTGGTGAAAATGTTGAATTAGGTGGAAGTGTAACTTCAAGTAATTCAACTTTTGTTAATGATGAAGAAGGTGTTTCATCTAGAGCAGAGTTTGATGATGATAGTCAAGATACAAATGACGATGATGGTAATGATATTCGTGGTGGTGATTTCACAGGAGCTTTTATTGTTTGAAGCCATTAGCATATTTTTTTGGTATTTTTTTCTTTATGCAATATCCAATTAAGAAGGATTTAATACTTTAAGTCTTTAACTACATACTTTTATATTGTGTTTGTTTTATTATTGAGTTTTGTAACACCCCAAATCTACCCCGCAATTTAATGGGAAAATTAGAGTACAAAACCTGAAAACAAACATCATATTTGAGGCGTCAGATATATCAACTTAAACAATATTACATGAAAGCTCATATATAAAGATACATAACACATGTCAACGGAGGAATCATACTTCATCAAACATTCAAATCAAAATAGTTCATATATCGCAGCGGAATTCAAAGAGCAACATAAATCCAAATCATGACATCCTTTCCAACATGGCAACAATATCCAACATGTCTCAAAATAAAGAGAACGAAAACAAAATCCAGCAAGGCATAATGACATAATCAAAACAAATAAACGTCCCCGAGTGCTACGTATCAGAGCATAGCACACCGACTCGAGCTATAAGATAAATGGCTACTCCACGTTGTTACCTACACGTTACCAACAAAGGGTAACATTCAAACATAAGGGGTTAGATATCAAACAGTATAAAGGAACGTATGATAATATTCAAACAAGGAAAAGAATCATACATATTTCACCACTTCTCATCACAAACAACAATGCTATTATCCAAATTCAATAACATATTCAATAGCACGACTATATCATCAACATATCACAACATTCACGTCATAATCACAAACATTCAAAATGCAACTCAATATGCGACTTGACTTTATGCAAATGCATATGGTACCATTGGAGTAAAAGTCCTGTCTCAAACAATTGCCATTGGGCCGTCTCAAACATTTGCCATTAAGGCCGTCTCAAACATTTGCCATTAAGGCCATCTCAAACAATGCAATGGATGTGACTCAAATGATGCACATCCACAAACACGACTTAAACAACATAAGCAACATAAACAACATAAGCAACACGTCATACATCGTCTCAAACAACCCTAACTCAATGCTAAGGTTCTATGGCAATAACCATATCATTACTTCCATAGTAATTTACCACATCTCAATCATGTTGTCACGGCATACATGCATACATCACATACAACTTCAAGAAAAGGTTTCAAAAATATATGCAAAGGTTTTCAAGTCATATCCATTAGAAAAAAATTAATTAGAGCTTCATCGAGGTTCAAACGGCACTTAAAAAGGAGTTACGGATCAAAAGATACATCAATTCAAAGTTACAAAAAGTTTTACACAGCAAGCGGACCCTCCAGCGCGCTTAACGAAGTTCAATTTTCCACAAGCCAGCTTGAAGCGCGCTTCCCCCAACTAAATCCAGAAACTTTCAGTTTCCGCAGCTCCGCTTAGCGGACTCACGCATTTTTGAATTTCCACTCAGCATCCGCTTAGAGAGCTAGGGGCCGCTTAGTGCACACGCGATTATGCTGAAAAATCATCTCTGTGACAGACCTGCGCAATCACTCATCCACCACCCAAAACTCATCCCAATCAGCAATTAAACACATATAATCACAACATCTAACATCATTCATCTGCAATCATCAATAAAAACATGATTTCAATCACAAATTCATGGAAATACATCATAAACACTAATTTTCTACAACATACAATTCAAGGTTACTACATGCATCATCTAACCCACCCTAAACATTATCATACAACCCTTTATCATGAAAGAATCTCATCCTTACCTTGGGTTTTGAATTGAAGACAACTCTAGCTTCAATCTCTCTTTCTCCTCTTCTCTACTCTCTTCTCTCTTCTCTTCTTTCTCTTCTTTTCCCAATTTTCACCAAATGAGATTCTAATCTTCTACTCCCTCCGTTTCTTTTTAAGTGTCATTTTAGCATAAAGCTCTTCAACTAAGATAGTGGATTGTTAGAGTTATTTTTTCTATTATACCCTTATTTATTTTTTTCTTTCCAAATAAATTCAATCACACACTCTCTTTTTCCAATAACTAATTAAAAAATGTGAGGTGGACTTATTAGGATATTTTTCTCTTTCCAAATAAATTCAATCACACACTTTCTTTTTCCAATAACTAATAAAAAATGTGAGGTGAAGTTATTAGGGAAATAAGGGTATAATTGACAAATTATAACATTGAATTATAAAACGACACTTAAATAGGAACAAAAAAAACTTCTAAAACGACACTTAAAAAGAAACGGAGGGAGTATTCTCTAAAACCCTTGTTTTTGTTAAAACCCTTACTAACTTCTAAATTGCTAATGGGTTCTATTTAGCACCTCTCAATTACTAGTACCAACTTAGGCCCAATAACTAATAACCTTACTAACTTATGTTTTTTTACTAATATTCCCACAAAATCACTTAAACACAATTAGCACATAATCAAATAAATAATTCACATGACACATAATCAGATAAATATGCAAATAAAAATGGTCGTTACAAGTTTTTATATTAAGAAGTTTGTTATGGAGTATGAAATTTAAATTTTGAATTTAATTAGTGTTCTACTCTGTGTGTGTGTGTGTGTGTGTGTGTGTGTGTGTGTGTGTGAGAGTGTATGCCTGTAAGTGTGTGTTTTTGTGCATGCGCGCAAGTGGTTGTGTTTGTGTGTGTCATATATGTGTCACTTACAAGTGAACACCATGGATAAATGGGAGATCGAGAAGTTTTCTAGAGACGATGATTTTGGTTATGGAAAATGAAGATTAAGTGATCTTAACTCAATATAAGTGTATTGAAGCATTGAAGGGTGATGCATTAATGTCTGTATGCCTAACACGAGCAAAGAATATGAGATTGTGAATAAGGCTAGGAGTGTTATTATCTCGTTCCTCAGGGATAAAGTTTTAAGAGAAGTTTCGAGGGAAAGATTGCGACTTTGATATGGGAAAAATTTGAATCATTGTATATGACCAAGTATTTTCCTCACAGGTTTTATATTAAACAACAACTATACTAAAATGGTAGATAACAAATCCATAGTGGATCATTTGATAAATTTCATAAGATTATTGATGATCTTGAGAATATTGAAGTGAAGATTAAAGATGGAGATAATGGTCTACTGTTGTTGAGCTTATTACTCATACTTTGAGCACTTTAAGGATTTCTTTCTTTATGGTAAGAAAGGTACTATCACTTTGAATGAAGTCTAGATGACCATCAAATCCAAAGAAATTTTAAAATGTGACTAATTTGAATATTGATGATATCAGCGAAGGCTTGAGTTGCAACACCTTAATTTCGCCCCCGCATATTTATAATAAAAATCAATGTAATTTAAAACTTTCATACAATTTAGATGCTACCTTCATCAACGAAAACCTTCGCATATCATATTACATGTAACACAAACAACTTTTTAAAAATTATTAATAATAACGGTAACAAACATCATCATGTCTAACTTCATTTTATTGCAGTGGAAAACATCAACAAATTATTATTCTATTATCTCAAGGCATAATAATATCTTATAGTATTTAAACGAAATAACAAACATCTGAGGTTACAAAGTTATCTCCCTAAAATATAAATTAAACACAAAAGCGTTCAATTCCTCAGTGTTACATATCAGAGTAGACACCGACTCAACAAAAGCATAACAAAGAGTATGCAATGCAATGAGACTCAACTCCATGACTTAATGCATGTGGTACCAATATGTGAACACTCAGGTTCACCACTCCAACCCTCACCATAGGCACGTAGCACACAAAAATCGCACTCAATCTACACAATGGGATTAAGGCTCACCAAAAATTGTTACCATCACCATAGGTAATGCTTCAACGATTTCAACCTGGAACCATCTACATGCACCCATTCCCCGCCATAGGATTGAGGTTCACCAAAAATGGACCACCTTCCAAACACTAGGATGCATGATACATAATAGACATGCCACAACAACAACAATGTACAATTACCTTCATCTTAGCCAATGTACCACACTAATACTAGCTACCATATACTAAAAACATGTTATAAACATCTTCCAACAGCATTATAACAATATAGCAAGCAACAAAAATGTATTCACACATATTCCACACCACAATATACAATTACACACTATACAACACCATCACACGCCATTTAAATAATTTCCATAAAGTGAAACTATTTTTAAATGAATGTACATTGCACTAGCTTTCTAATTCTTCGGACGGGGCATCAATCTAACACTCGACCCTCAAGTTATTAATTTTTAAAGTTTTACAAAATTCTATCAGAACAGCGGTATCCGGTTACGCCAAAACACGTAACCGGTTACGGGCTCGAAAATAGCCCAAAAACTCATTTTTCATGTGGTAATTGATTACGCCAAACCCCGTAAACTAAAAAACAATCCAGAAACCCATTTTTCAATAGTGTAACCAATTACCCAAATCCTAGTAATCGATTACACTTGTAGCAAAAGCACTTTTCTGCTGCTTATTGTTGTACCCCAATTTTTGACCCTGAGATCCCACCTCACTTTGAGAATAGTATGATCATGATCATCATTATCATCATCATCATTGTTCATATATTATTTACTAAACAAAATATACAAAAAAAAGATTTGTGTTTTGCTTGTTGCATGTTTCCCAAGGTAGGTGATTGATCAAGAGGCTCAAGCAAATTAGGGTTTTGAGGCCTACAAAGGAGATCAAACATTCTCATATGCTCAAGTAATTTCCCTCACCAAAATACAAGGCCAAAGGTGGCTCAATTCAAAGTCAACAACTTTCAATTTCATCTGGTGCACAGATTAGGGTTTTTGACCTAATTCATCTAGGGAGTTGACTTTTGATCAGGACATGACTCCATGGCTCAATTCATGATTCAAGGATCTCTAATGCCTCATTATAATCCACTCACATCATTCATTTGATTGGAAGAGCTTGATTCAATTGATATTCACAAGAAAGCAATTCATTTGGAAAAGTCAATTGTTCAAGATCACCTTTGACTTTTGAAAATTTTGGTCAACCATGGACTTTTAAGGATCAAGATCATGAATATATGTTTATTTAAGTCATTTGATCAAGAAAAAGAAAGAAACTCAATAAAGAATCAAAAGTCAACAAAAGTCAAAGTTGGAAGATTTCAAATACTTAGAAATTTTTTAAGCGTTTTAAGCTTAAAAGTGCCAAACTTCATGCACAAGTTACACCATGATCCAAGCTGAATTTGAAAAAACTTCCAACATGAAAGTTGTAGATCTCATTCTAAACCACAACTTTGGTATTGATAATTTTTTTTCAAAAATATCAACCATTTGAAAGTTACGGGCTCATGAAGTTTCATCAAACACTTAGAAATATTTCAAAGTGTTTCAAACTTAACTTTCTTCCAACTTCATGGCTATTTTTCACTAAGATACAAACTGATCTTACAAGAACATCTAACATGAAAGTTGTAGTCCATGATTCAAGCTTTCCAAAATGACCAATATCATAGAATTTCCATGCTTGAGTCGAGAGAATCGAATTTGAGAATATGGCTTCATACAAGTTGAAATTCAAGCCATTTCAATATGAACAACTTCATGATACACTTCACTAAGCAAGGAGTTTCTACTTTTCAGTACCATTAGTTTGCAAGAATCACCATAATTAAGTGTTTACACAACTGATTGAGCCATTATCCAAGCATTGATTCAAGCATTGTCCATCCTAATTTTCCATTAATGGCACAAAGGCACCATTGCCATTCTCATAAAGCAAGCTCTTTAGCAAAAGTCAATGCATTGAGCCTCTCACTTGTTTCCTCTGATCACAATCCATTCTAAAGTGAAGAAGCAACCTCTCTGCATCCAACAAACCTCGGAGCACACTTGTACTTCATCATTGGAACCATCATCTTCGTGTAACTTGAAATTTCAAATGAAACCAAACCATAAACTTGGAATTCAAATTTATGATTGATTCAAGTTCTCAAACCATTTGCCTATAAATAGAGAGACCATCTACAGTTCAAAGACACCAATTCACATCATAGAAACCTCTCAAAACTCTAATTCAGAATTGGTCAAAAACTCCAATTTTGAGCTTTGAAGTCCATAACTTCGAAACTCCCATTTCTTGCAACCTCTTTGCAAACTAATCATTCAAACACCTTCTATACAACATATAGACACTTATGTATGCATTAGAATCCAACTGAAACATATAAATCCAAACCTCTATATCTCACTTTGACATCTCTGCAAGTCGAGGCCTCTAGAAAGATTGAGTAGCTTTCAGTCCAAACTAAGCATTACTAAAGCTTCCTGGGGACTCAGGGAAGCTAACTGTATCATTGAAACACTCCTAAAACTGCTCTAAATTGCTTTTCTATTTCCAGTCGCAGAGGTAAGCAACTCAACTTTGAACTCCATGATTTATGCATCAAATTTTGCATTTCTCGATACCAGATTGTTTGTTTTGATGTGCTGAATGATAGCCCTAAGGTATTAGAGATTGATTGTGCATATTATTCATTTAATTTTAAATCAAAGTTTTAGGGTTCATCACACTTTCTATAGAAATTAGTGAGCCACATTTAAAATCAATGAATGAATGATACATGGTTAGTTTTGTATTAAAGAAATGAACAACTTTCATGTTTGTGTTTTTGAAAATGGTTGAGCTTTGATGATGTTGATTTTCCAGAAAAATGAGAATCGTGAGGTTGAAGATGAAGCTTTATTTTTGAATTAATGAACTCAGTTTATTTTATTTTGAATGGAACATGCTTATTAATTGACTACATCGTTTGATCCAATGGCAAGAGTGTATGTGTGTGTGTGTTAAGGTGTTAGTATATGAGGGCGTGGGTTCGATCCCCCCTTTTGCAACTGTAATACGGTGGAAGAACTGACTTTTTTTGAAATGTTGCGGATAGCAAGAGTTGCCACCGACTTTTATTTTATCCAATTGGAAAGGCTAAAAGAACAGGAAAGACCTTTGAAAGATTTTGAGTTCGGGGAGTATGTTATACAAAGGGAAGGTGTATGCACCTTTTGTATCCATGGTTACCCATGGGCTCTTAATTGCTTATCTCACTTTTGAATTGTTTGAAACATTTGAAAGTGTAGTGTGTGTTTAAAAAAGATTTTGAAAAAGGACTTTAACTTGTAAATAAGTGTATCCTTTTTGAAAGTATTTTAAAAAGAGGTGTGAAAAGCATTTTTGAATGTTGAGCAAGCAATTAGGAGAACCTACCCTAAGATTGGATCTTTCTTATTCTTTGAGTCTTTTGTTTGAAAGGGCTATCCATACCAATTGTTGGGCAGGTAGTCTTTTCATTGGATGTATCGGGTCATCGAGAATCATCATTTTCCATAAGTCTATCCATACCATAATAAGGGAAGGAAGTCTTTAGGAAAGGATGGAAAAGTCATTTGTAGTAACCAGTAAGGACACCTTAGCATTCGAAGGGACTTTCAACATTTATCAAGGCAACATCAAGGGACGAGATCATTTTATTCGTAGGCAACTCAAAGGGACTATGATATTTTATTCCGAGGGACTATGATGATTTGAATTCGTAGGCAGCATGCGCTAAGGTATCCCTACGCTCGAAGGGACTTGACTATTATAATCGAGAAGTCAGCATAAGAGAGGTTACCCTAAAGGTGGGTGTATGTAGCAATCACATGATTATGTTAAGATATTTATCTTTGAGTTAATATTAGCTAGCGATTGATTGATTATCTTGTCACTCCCTAAATTACTAACCACGCAGTTTAAAAATCAGAAAAATATAAACACAGTTATAGCAGCAGTTATGAGGTGCGGAAAATAAAGGCAGAAAGATAAATGGCAGAAATTATAAACCTAAACTATTACAAGAAAAAACTTTGGCAAACCTATACACATTTTCTAGAATTTAACTGCCAGAAAATAAATAAATTAAAGGCATGCGACATACACAGAGTATGGGATGAGAAGAGAATCACGTTGAAAGGAAATGAGGGTTAGAGGTTTTTTATGGTGATAAATCCTAAATCTTAAAGGTTAGTGGAAAAAAATGATTAATGATTAATTTTAACAAGCCTAAAAATAAAATCGAGGTTAAACATTATAAACCTAAAAATTAAACTAATTAGCCTAAAAATCCTAATTTGACTAAATTAACCTAGGCCTAAAAGTTATTATTGATTAAATTAAAAGAAATTAGTTTACTAGTAAAACCTAAAAAAAAATTAAATTATTGTTTTCATTAAAAAAAGTTTTGGTTTTGTTTAAAAAAAAAAGTAAAACAAGTTATATAAATAAATATAAAAAAAATTTAGAAAAACCTGGGCGTTGGGATTTAGTGTGGCAATCTTCTAGAGGTCCACCATGGGGAAGCACTTCTGGGAGCGTTAGATCTGATCGCTGGGGAATCCAATGGCATATGAGTGAGGATGCATCATATAGGCGTGCTGGCGGGGGTACCTGATCTCAAAGTGAATTGTAACACCCCAAATCTACCCAATAAATTATACGGAAAATCAGAGTATAAATTCCAAACAAATTCATTTGAGGTATCACATATTCGTCATCTCAAAAACATTTACGGCTTACTTGCCTTCATATAGATACATAGCACAATAATTTAAAACGATAATCAAATCATTACTAAAAATCACTTTGTTTAAATTCAATAATTAACTTGCAGCGGAATCAACAAACTTCATAAATATTCAATTCAAGTCGTAGCATCATTGCACGGTAACTTTAAGTTACAATTTAAATCAAAACTAAATAAAATTCAGCAATTAAAACAATAATAAAAACAATCGTTTTATCCCCCCGAGTGCTACGTATCAGAGCAACAACCGACTCAACTCACAACAGCTAAAGACTTCATAAAATCACTTCAATCTTTCACCGCTATCTTGAGTACCTGTCCATTTCCCATGGTAGGGAAACATCATTCAGAAAGGGTGAGATATCTACCAATATAAACAAACGCATGATAAACAATATATTAGAATTTAATCATACGAAATTATCACGTTACAGCTTTCAGACTACATTTATAATAACAATTAACCTGAACAGTTATAATAACAAAATCAACAACAACATATTAATAGTTATAACAACTATTTCTCATCTCCCAGACAATACATGTCACAACACGTCATTAATGTAACAATTTATAATTACAACTCCACATCATCACAATTCAACAACAACTCAAGTCACAACACATCACAATTAAATCACACTCATGCCACATATAATGAGACTCTATCAAATGCACATGCATGTGGTACCCAGGGCTTCAGCCCCCATCGCTAATTGCCAGTTAAACAGAGGCATCAAGGCATAAGCCTTCGTCACTAATTTGTCAATCTAGGCCGTCGCCAAAAATGCATATGTATATGAATGCAACAAACACACACAACAAACAACATCATCGTCACAAGGCATAAGCCTATATCGTCGCTATACTAATAAATAGAGGTATACATCGTCACTGAAACATCCTTCAACTTCGCATAAAACAACAACAATTATCACCACAACAACAACTAATTTCATCGAATCAACACGACAGAATCACAACAAATAATCAGGAATAATTTCCTACGAATTTAACCCCCACATATCATTCATCATGAGTCCGGTTATAGAGTTAGAACCCCACCCCTTACCTTGTATTCGGAGTCCGTTCTACAGTTCTACCGATCGAAGCCATCTAGCCTTAGCTCCCAACCATTGCCTCTTTTAATCAGAATCAAAAGCTGGAAATTTTCCCAAATATGCAGCTACAGTGCGATGATCATATCTCACAACTCAGACCTTATTTTAAAGATCCCAACGGTCAAAAGTTAGCTATAGGTGTTGCGAACCTACCCACAAAATTTGGCGACGATCCAACGGTTAACGAATCGGGGATCTTCGATTTAGTGAGACTGCTGCAAGAAAAACGGGAATGAATTTCTCTCCTATTTTCTCTCTTCTCTACAACTTCCCATGACCAATTCCCCAAGACTTTTTCTCTTCTAATTAGCTTAATCCTTATCTTAACTTAATTTCATTAAACCTATTGGGCCTAACATTCACACTCCACCTTTTACTACCACCATCACTTAATTAAGTCCATATAGTAAATTTAGTATTTCTTCAATACTATTTCTACAACTTAATCAATTAACTAATCAACTAATTAATCATAAAAACCCATGTCAACGATTCTCAACACTCCACAAATTCAATAATTAAATTCGAAATAATTTGAATGTATATAATTAAATAATTAACTAAATACCGGGTGTTACATGAATAACAGTTAAAAATAAATGTCCTGGGCCAGACTCGAACCCAGGCCTTGAGAGTCATTGGTTTCTACCTCCTGCCATTCTTGTTGTGTGCTTCTATTGTTAAAATATCAGCTTCTAATAAATAAATATAAAATAACATGACAAATAAATATTTTCAAATGTGAGTCAGATGTGGGCCCCAGTCATCGCGCGCGAGCCTGTGGAACGAAGGGAGAGAAATTCCTTTCGTTGACCAGCCAGTAAGGTGATCCCATGCATTGGTCAAAGGATCAACGGTCCTATTCATCTTCTTCCTCATTCGTACCTACGGAATTACACGCGCTTTTTGCTGCGTCCATACCTGCGGATTCTTCACCAGGTTTTTCTTCTCCATGGCCATGATTCAAACCTGCGAAATCTACAAGAAACCAACAAAAAGACAAACCGGATCAACTAAATCGAGGTCCACGAATTCAATGATGCCTTTTATTTTGACTGATAACACCTGTATGCGGAGGTTTTACGAAACCAGAAGCTTGTGCCCTAACAATGGCACCTAGAGATTCAGACTTTAAAACACGCATGTACCACGTCGAGTATGACCTACATAAGATCCTAAACACGGCTATGTATACCACGTTATTCAATAATGGATAATCAGAGAGATAGAGTTTAAAGGTTTACCAACAAATGGAGATTTTGGATGCGTTCATTCCAGGTACTTGCAGGCTTGAATAACGAATAGGAATAGCTCCTGAGTCCTCAAAGACAACGAACAAAGCCTTGGTTTTGATTCATACTTGCTGGAATGTGAAACACGATCATGCACATTTCCTTGCAATTTTCCACTTTTGAACCCTAGGGTTTTTGGCTCGTATTTTCGTCCTCCCCTTATTCTGATCTTGTGGAGTGTTTATATGGGAGAGAATTAGGTCATGAATGGGCTTGGATCTTTAGGTTATTTCATGAGTTAGAAATTTGATAAAAAGATGTGATTTTCTTTCTAAAATTGGATAATAACTCTCATGAAAAGGGCAGCACGTCTTTTGGACTTTCAATGGTGATTATTTGGGCCTCCCAATGATTAACACCAAAGCCATATGAATTGATTCAATAATTTTATATTTTTATTTAATTTATTTGATTTTTTCATTAAAAAAATCCAATTAAATATAAATAAAATATTAAAAATATAGGAATGGGTTTAGAAGTCTTCATTTAGGTCAAGATCATGTTTAAAATCCAAAACTTAGGCCCATTAGCTTAAAAGTCCAAAATTGGTCTATTTTGCCTTTTGTGCTTTTCCTCCATATCGCCCAACTTGTGCAAGCCATAACTCATTCAATATCTATCATATGGATATGATCTAGGACTTTTGGGAAATACCAAGATGTCCTCTACAATCCATTTTGGAACCTTTTTTCGATTTGGAGATTTTATCTTGATGATATAGTTCCTGACAAAAAACAACTTTCAGTGAGCTTCTAGAAGGACCTGTAATGTATTAGCTCATATCTCTAAAATGGTGCATTTATTGACTTTGGGCCCAAAATCAAAGTTGTAGAGAATTGAATTTCCTTGAGTATGTGCTTTGGTTGGGGAATTTCTGATAAAGTATGAGAGAGAGATATGATCAGTCAAAGTTGAGTTGACTTTTTCCTAGAAACCCTAATTTAGCAACTTCAAGTTTTGATGATTTCTTAGCTTTCCTTGATGAATAATGATCAACCCTTGATCAAATGATAAATATGACTTCAAAATGTTGATGTTGACAAAAAATCAGGAGTTTTGACTGTGGTTTGACCATGGTTGACTTTTAGGTCAAACTGGTCGACAATTGACCATTTGAATAGCTGAATAAGCAATCTTATGAATCAGAGCTTGAAACTTAGTATGAGTATACTTTGAAGTATATGAGAGGCCATGGAGATCACTTGAGGTATCAAAACTTGATTTTACCTTGAAATATAATGGGCAAATTTTGGGGAGCAACCTTGTGAAATTATTTTCATTTTTAGCCATTTACCACATGTTATACTATGTATTGACCATTTGCAAGCACTTGGCCTCTTGGCTAAGGTTTTAAGCCTCATCTTTGAGGGCGTGGATTCAAGTCCCCTTAGGACCAAAACCTATATTTTTATCAATAGTTTCCTTCACTTTATATTCGAACTTTGATAAATCATTAAAAATAGCAAAAAATATTTATTTTAACCTAATTTTTTGCACACTTCTTATTTATCTTTTCTATTTTGAGAATGTGTTTTAAAATCACAATTTTTTTAATTATTTAATCATTTTTAAATTAAAACAAAAACAAGTCTTTTTATGCTTTTAAAAGTCTTTAAAATCATTTCCTTTTAATATTTTCTCACCAAGTAAATTGTACAAAATTTGTGTGAATCTATTAGGGATAGGTTTAAGTCAACCTTGATGATAATATGCTCCCCTAAATAAATCCTCTTTTAGGGTTTAGTTTTAATCAATTTCTAAAATCAATTAGACTTAGGTAAGATAAAACCCTAAAACCCTAATTATGATTTGTGATCTCCAAGCTTCACCATGTTAATATAACTTGTGGCTTTGATCCTCCTACACTTATATATTTGTTGATACACTTATACAAATACTTGTTGGTATATGTAATACGGTGGGAGAATTGACTTTTTGAAATGTTGCGGATAGCAAGAGTCGCCACCGACTTTTATTTTATCCAATTTGGAAAGGCAAAAAGAACAGGAAAGACCTTTGAAAGAGATTGAGTTCGGGGGGTAGGTTCCCATTAAAGGCACATTATTGAATTCTCCACATTTGTAGATAATCTTATCGGAATTTAATTTCTTTGCATACCATAAGATAGAATCTGCTTTGAGAGCCCTCAATTTTTGAGACCAATCATATATAGTCAAATCCTTAATTAAACAACTAGCCTTGTAAAGTTGAGAAGTCAACCAAGAATATAATAAGTGAACACAACAAAATAGCATCCCTTTTTTCCTTTCACGCCGAGTATGGATAGCATAGTAAATATTAGCGAGGATGGTGGGAGTTGGATCCTTATCAAAAATTCTAAAAGATGTGAAAGCATGAATCGCGGCAGGATCAACATAATCAACATTTTTAGGTAGTAAAACAACACCAAAAATTAGGAGAGCCAGAAAATGTCCACAAATGTCCCATTGTTTCTTTTGAGCATAACTCAAAGCTTGAGTTTCTAAGTAAGATCTTTTGATCCCATGTACCTCACCATCAGTTTTATAATTAGATTTCAAATCTGTAGCGGATACTCCCAAAGCTTTTGCCAAATCTGAAAAAGTCAACTTATTTACCAACCCCAGTGTAAAATTCCTTTTTAGTCCTTGAAAACCCTAGCATAGCATCCATCTCTTCCAAAGTTGGAGCCAACTGGAAATCTTGAAAAGTAAAACACCTAAGTGGCTGATCATAGAATTGAACCAAAGCGGTGATAGCTTCTTCTTGAACTTTTACCCTTAGCAAATCCAAGATATTTCCATAGCGGATCACAAACCTATCCAAAGCACTTGATGGCAATTTTTCCTTGATTATTTTCAGTTTCTTGATGTCTGGAGTAGAAACAGCAAAGTGGATAATGGGCTTCTTAGTACTCATCTTTCCTGAACATTCACCAATAGAATATATTTTTATTTTTTTTATTTTTTTCCTGTGGATAAGACATGATAAAGATGCATATGATGGATGATGCATGCAAACATAAAAAAAAATAATAAACAACATATATATAGCACATAATCACATAGGCCCTAGGTTCATAGGTTCATAGGTTCGACATAGCGGCTCTAGGGAGCCTACCATTTCCATGGGTATGTTCTAGAAGGTCTCATGGGGCCGTTCGTAGCCTCCGAGACTTTTTGTCTCTTTTGATTTTAGAACAACTCATTTTATCTACGAGGTTCGAATTTTTGGGGTAGGTTCCCGGAGAGATCAGCTAAATACCTAGTCCTGCCCTCAACAAAGTCAAGCCTCGTTTTGGACATTTCCGAATATTCAACCCACTCCGAGTGGAGTTATCAATGAGACTCGTAGGTGATTCAAGTCCCCTCTGGTCTCAAGGATAACTCCCACACTTAGGTTTTAACACAGATATATAACCCAATAATGCATATATTATATAACAATTAGGCAATTAAAGGCAAATATATTAACATAAACAAATAAATATTTTTAGGCAAAAATAAATAAATAAATAAATAACAAAAAACAAAACAAAAACAAACACAAACCCTAAAAAAATGGCAAATTAGCCAAACCCTAAAAATTTGCCAAACCTAAACCTTGCCAAAACCTATAGGAGTATAGTATTCACCATTAAGTGTTATCCCCAGTAGATTCGCCATCTATAGCAACCTGCCCTAAAAATTAAAGTTATTTAGAGTCACCACCTATTCTACCAGGGCGAATAGGAAACCCTTCGAAGCTATAGAGATCGGGGTAAGATACTAAATTCAGGTCGAGGGAAGGTGTTAGGCACCCTAAACTCTTTCCTAAGGTTTACATTATAAAGTCAAGGTTTATGGCAAAAAAATAAAGAAAGGTAACAGACAGTTAATAGAGTTAAAGGCTAATTATTTGAACATGATTAGAGTTTGGAGGAGGGGGACTCGCCTTGTTGCCAAGTGCCTACGTATCTCCTTAGGGAGAATCAGAGTCAACGTAGTTTGGGAAAAGGGTTGTACGCCCTTTGAATTTGATCTGATATGGTTTGAAGGCTTTTTGAGTTGCCTTATCATAGTTATGATAAATCGCAATGATCAATAGATTTGATCACCATAATTAATAGATTAGTAGTGTATTATTACCAATTCTAATTGATAGGTTCAATTATCACTAATAACAAATAAATATGTTTTATATGACTAATTATTTAATTTTTTATCATTATCCCTCGTAATCGAAAGATTCGATTATAAATAATAATGAATTTTAGAGAAGAAATAGGCTAATCATCGCAACCAATAAGATGGTTGAAACCCTTTAGCCAAATAAAACTTATTTTGATTTTAAATAAACAAATATTCAAGAAATCGATTATTACCCATCACGATTAATAGATTTAATCGGAACGAACAATCAATTAAAGTTTAATATTTATAATATTTTAATTAAAAAGAATCTAGGTTTTTTATATTATTTATAAATAAATATTAAAATATGATTTAAGAAATATTCAAATAAATAAAACAAAATAAGAAAATTAATAGTTTTTAATTCAGTGTGGCAATGTTAGAGGTCCATGGTATAAGGATCAGATTCTGGGCATTAGATCTAAGGGGTTAGTGAACTAAGGGGTCAGATTTGAGGGACCATGGTGCGAACCATGGCTAGACACGCATGGGATAACAAAGCAAACTTTGTAAAAAAAAATATAGAAAAGGGCCAGGGATCGAACCCTGGACCCTAAGACTACCCAAACACGCGCCTTACCAACCCAACCAAACTGACCACACGTAATATAAATACCATGAATATAATATATAAAAAACAAGCAAATGAATGAAAATGCGCGCGCAAATTTTAAACAGGCCAATGACACAGGGACACCTAATCATCGTCCCCAAGGAGCCTGCAAAAAAACCTGAGATTTTAGCTACGAATCTGCTATGGATCCCTTCGTAGCCAATATACCTGCAATCATCAAAATCCATATATGCACCTATAAATGTTTCGCGAACCTTTCAATCCCTTCGTCCAAGATCCCTAAGCCTAATTATACCCTCAATTGCCCTTAATTTCACCCTAAACAGAAAATGCCCAAATCGATTTCATGAACCCTAACTTGTTCATCAATGGTGATCAGTACCAAACGTGCCCATAAATTCAATTAAAAGTCCATAAACGTTCGCAACACATATACAAATCATAATATGCAGACAAATTATCATGAGGATGCATAGATTATTGCCTTCGATCCAAAATTCAGAATGACATACCTTGGCTAAATGGAGGTTAATCTGGGGGTGCTAAAGTCGCGTGATGATCCCAATAGATTCAGAAAGTCCCAAGGAACGTATAGCAATGCTCAAACTTCTCTAAAACGCTTCCAATCCTTGAAACTGAATTTGAGTTTCTTGAAGGATTTTGTATTCTTGAATGCTCTGCTCTACCCAAATTTTGCAACCCCTAATGCATTGGCTTGTGTTGTATATTTATAGGGAAACAATTTAGGTTAACAAAATAGTCCAAAACCCCTTTGAATCCAATCTTGCAACTTTGAGAAATTTAATTTAAAATCTTGAATAGAAACCTTCTATTTTTGCCAAATCTCATGCCAATCTTTTTCACTCATTATAGCACGAAATTACATTGCAAATTTGCAATAAATAATGATTGGAATTGATCAATATGAATCTTTTAATTCAATTTTTTATTCTTCCTTCAATTATATCACTTTAAATCAATTTTAAATGAAATAAAATTGTATAAAAATTAATAAAATGATATAATTCGTGGCACATGGTTTGGATAGCTTGTGGACCAAGATTGAGTCATAAAAAGATAGGCCCATTTACAAAAAATTCCAATTTGAACCTCTTTTATTTCACATTTTGCCTCCAAAATTACCCAACTTTGACAAGGCATATCACTCTCAATTTTTAAGCCATGAAGGATTTCTAAGACTTTTTAGAAACCTCAAGATGTCCTTTATAAGCCACTTTAGAACATATTTTTCATTTGGGAATTTTATCTTGATGATATGCCCTTTGACAAAAACTGTCTTTGGTTGACTTTTGAAAAGGACCCATAATCTTTTGTACCATATCTCCCAAATGAAGCATTTATGGCCTTGGCTTGTGAGACACAAAGTTGTAGAGGATCCAATTTCCTTCCAGATAGGCTTTTAGTGAGGAATTTCTAATGTTCCATGTGAAAGTTATGGCCAGTCAAAGTTGAGTTGACTTTCTCCTATAAAAAACCCTAATTTGAACCTTTTGAATTTGTTCATTTCTAAGTTTTTATTGATGAATCATGATCAACCCTTGATAAAATGATGGATATAATCTCCCATACTTGTTGTTGACCAAAATTCAGGAGCTTTGATTGTACTTTGACCATGGTTGACTTTTAGGTCAATCTAGTCGACTGTGGATCATCTGAGCCATTGGATGAGTAAACTTTGGAATTGGGCTTTGGCTTTTGACATGGAGCTGTCTTGAAACATAATGGACCATGGGGAACTTCATTGAAGACCTTATTTTGTTACTTTCCTCAAGAAGGTACCAAACCCTAGCTTTAGGAGATTCTTGCTTAGGAGAATGTCTTGATGAAACTCCTGAGCTTTGAATCATTGTGAATGAAATGTGGAAGGCAAATTTTGGGGTATGACACGAGGGTCATCGTATAGTCATAGGGTTATCCATACCATAAAGAGGGTAGGAATTCTATGCATTGGATGAGAATATTCATAAAGGCAACAAGTAAGGATACCTTAGCATTCGGAGGGACTATCATCATGTAATCGAAGGAAACATTGAAGGACGAGATCATTTATCGTAGGCAACTCGAACGGACTATGATCTTTATTCCGAGGGACTATTATGATTTAGAATCGTAGGCAACATGTGCTAAGGTATCCCTACGCTCGAGGGACTTAACTGTTTAATCGAAAGGCAGCATAAGAGGGATTACCTTAAAGGTGAGTGTGTGAAACAAGAGTGATTGATTTATTTTAATCCTGAAAATTAGGGTTATTCTAGGTTGTTTTTAGTCTTGACATACAATTCTAATTGGCATACATCTAAGCAGTTAATATCAGCAGGAAATTAAAATGCGGAAATTAAATCCTACGCTATTACAGGACTTTGAGATTAGGGGAGTACATAACCAAAAACCGGGGGATGCGGAAAGTAAAGTGCGGAAATAAAATCCTAATTACTATTACATCAAAAAACCTTGCGACCTATACACCTTCTAGAATTTAAATGAACAATTAAATAAATAATTAAATAATAGCGAAAACAATCATGCGACATTCATTGGAGTTTGAGATGAGAAGAGAATCGCGATAGGAAATTAATCTTGAAAAATAAGTGAGAAAAAAAATCAAAATCTAAAATTGTTTACTAAATTAATTAATTAATTCTAGCCCTAGATTAATTATTAAATTGGAATTAAATTAATTAAAACCTAATTACTAAGTTAACTTTAATCCTAAATTAATCACTAAATTAGTCTAACTAATTAACCTAATATTAAAACCTAAAAATAAAACCTAACCCTAATTGTCAAATTAAGTTATTAACCAAAATTACCTTGCCTAAAGTAATTACCTTAAACTAATTAATCAAATTAATTAAGTTAATTAATAAGGTTAGTCCTAAAACTAAAACTAAATCCTAATTAGTGTTTCTTATAATTAGTTAATGGTGAAGAAAAAGAAAATAGTTAGTTACTAATAAAAAGATCAAAGTAAGAAACTAAAAAGAATTATTGGCGCTGGAATCCTGCGTCGTATTCTCCTGAAGGTCCATGGTGGGGACTGTCTATTGGGACGATTGATCAAATTCCCTGGAGATCTGATGGCTGATGAGTGAGGGCGTACGATGAGCTCTCATAGACAGCACGCGTTGGATCTGTGAACTAAGAAATTAAAAAAACATTGTAAAACGCCTGGGCTCGAACCCAGGACTTGGACGTTACCAACGCATGTACGACCATCAGAGCTGCGCGCATCAATTTGTTAATGGAATATGCTTTTAACAATAAATAGAAAAATGATTTCTAAATGCAGAATTAAAAAAACAGTCAAACCGGGCCCACATATCTTGGATGAACCAATCATAGACGGAGAGAGAATTTTGGAAACAGTGACCAACCAATCAGAAGAGTACGCATGCAGGTCAAAGTCCAGGGAATCAAACCGTCCAATAAAAGCAAGCCACACCATCCTCGCTAGTCCATATAAAGTCAGGGACGCTAGAGCCATGCTCCGGTCGTCTTCTCCGGCCGCCTGGCACATCACACTCTGCGAAATATGATGAATAAAAGGAAAAAAGATCCCCATCCCCCTAAATCGAACCCCAGGAAATCCATGGTGGTGTTAGTTTAGCTTGAAACGGCGTGCATCTAGGGTTTTAAAGCTCCACAATTTGTTTTCCCTAACAATGGTGAAATACATTTCCGGCCTCAAACCTCGCAAACGATGGCTATAAACAGTCATACACATCAATATGAGCATGAATATATGGATCGAAATAGTTTAAATGACATGAATTGAAATTTTTGAGTTTCAAAACCTTTACCAAACTGGTGCAACTTGGATAACACGTTTTGGGATGCCTCAGGCTTGTGTAAGGACTTGGATCGATTGCTGAATGCTTTAGGATGATGAATGAACGCTTGGAATGGATTGAAAACGGCTGGAGGATCGCTTTTTATCGTGCCCTAGAACTCTGAATTTTTTGGAATTTCGGGTTTGTGTAAGAGAGTAGCCATCCGTCCTTGCTTCTGACTAGGTTTAGGTACTTATAGAGATTGGATTAGGTCCACAATGTTGGAGAGAATTAAATCAAATCCTGAATTTGGATGGTAAAAAAATTGATTGAAATTCTTTGCATGAAACTTTCCTATTTAGTCCAATTCTATTTCCCACAACCTTTTCCACGTTTTAGATGCCCTCTATCATTGATTTGAATTGATCAAAATCTTAACAAATCAAATTGAAGGTGGAGAAAAACACAAGAAAGGGGGGATTGAATTGTGTTCTTTATCAATTTAAAATTCCCTTACTTCCCCTTTAAATACTTTTCTTTCTTTTGCTAAGTCATCTATTAGGTTATGCTTAGATGTTGAGGAAGCATGAAGATGTATAACTACATAACCAATAATATGTTCATTTTAACTTCTAAAGGATATCAGAACTTCTGACTTGCTCAATACAGTGTAGATGTTTTCATGTTGGATGCATTTGTGGTAAAACATACCTGGGTGTTTAACATCTTGACTAATGTCATGACATGATTTTTAATGTGTAATGCAGGTTGCGTTTATGTTTAGCTAATACAGGTTCTGGTGAATGTCATGACCGATGTCATGACATCCTTGTCTGACAGCAGGAGCTGTTATATTTTATTAATTGTGTTTCCTGATTTATCTCAATCTACAATTTAGGAAACCTTTTATTGTGTGCTGAATATTTCGTCCAGAAGATTTCGCTGACAACACATTCTGTAACAACCAGATGGCGTGTGAATTAGATTAACTTGGTTAACCCTAATGTGTTTCTAAAAAAGCCCAAGGCCCAAGAGCTGCATATAAAAAGTCTGCAATCCTAATTTGGAACGCAAAGAGAAGGATTGTTAATTGTGAAAAACCATAGTTTTGTAGTTGTCTCTTGTACTCCTAGCAATTGTCTTTAATGATTGCATTGGAATAGGTTGTGTTTTGTTAATTGTCACTCTAAGCTTTTAAGCACGAGTGTGTGTCTCTTGATTGAAGCTTTTAAGCAGATCAATGTGTGTTTTTGAAGTGTGTCTTCTCTGAAATTGTTTTATGTTTATTTGTAATCACTGTTGTGATTGAGGGGGAGTGAGTGGAGATACTCAGGTCTAGGAATAGGTTGGAATTTCATTGGGTAGGTTTTAAGTGAGGAGTTTTAAACGGGGGAGTTTAACTCCGAATTAATTCTGCTTATATTGGATTCCCTCCCTGGCTTGGTAGCCCTCAGAGTAGGTTGTTTGAACCGAACTGGGTAAACATTTCTGTGTGTTCCTTATTGTTTTTATTTGTTTCTTTTTTAACGTTTTGTGTTGTGTAATTGCGGTTGTCATAACATCCAGTAAGACATCCAGCGTGAGTTACTAGAATTTTCAATTGGCATCAGAGCAGGCACCCTGCCTGTTTACATTTGGGTGAGATCTAGGGACAACAAAATTCTGGTACAATGAAGAAGGAACTGTTAGTGTTTGGGAATAGAGCATCCATCCTGGTGTCATACCCTAATTTTTGACCCCCCTGAGATGGCATATCTTCAGGATTTTTCATCAGGTCAAGACAAGTTTCCAGAGCAGTTACTTCTCCATCTGGTATCTAATCGAGGATGCTCAAAGACAAGAAAGCTCAGGCAAAGGATCAATCAATACAAGGATTAGTCCCTAATACAATCATGGGGCTCAAGGACTTCATTTTTCTCATCTATGATTGATTAGACATCCAGTCATCTGAGTACAGGTTTACTCAGGTCACCAAACTAGGGTTTTGAGCCTAATCAAGGACTGAAATCAGGGATCACATTTGGGAAACCCTAAAAAGCCCCAGGAAACCATTCAAAGACATCAATCATCTTCAAATAACTCATATGACAAGATCCACTGGACATTACACCTCAGTTCAAAGTCTACACTCATCATTGTCCTCTGGTCGACAATTAGGGTTTTTGACCTAATTCACCAAGATAGTTGACTTCTAATCAGGGCATGGATCAAAAACTCAAGACATGATTCAAGAATCTCTACTACCTCAATATAATCCATTTACATCATTCATTTGAGGAAAAGATCTTGTTTCTACACAAAAGCCCAAAAATTCACTTTGTCAGGAAAAGTCAACTGTGTGGGATCATCATTGACTTTTAAGATTTTTGGTCAAAAAATGACTTTCAAAGATCAATATCATCAATATATGGATGTCAAAGTCATTTGACCAAAGAAATTCAAAGAAATTCATCAAGGAGCAAAAAGTCGGGAATTAGGGTTTTTGAGGGCATTGTGAGAACTCAAAATTTCACCTACACAACTCAAAAAAACTTCCAACATGAAAGTTGTAGATCTTGCAAAATAAAACAACATCTTACAAGGGAACTTTTTTCAAAAGATCAACCATTTATGAAGTTTTGGAAATTTTGAAGTTTAGGTCATAAACACTTGGAAATTTTTCTAAGTGTTTTAACCTAGTTTTCATCCAACTTTGGGCTCATTTTTCACAAATTTCCCAAATGATTCTGAAGAAGACATAAACTAATGATTTGAAGTAGATGTTTAGGGCTTTCCAAATTGTGTTCAACCTTCTCCAAATTCAATTTGAGCTAGGAGTTATGCTTGTTCAAAGTTGGCCTCATGAAGTAAAATTATAGGTCATGTGCAAATTGGAACTTTGCAATTTTGTGCATTTTGCTTCATGAATGGATGCTACACGACCCATAACACATCTGAAACCATGCCATGCATTCATTTTCACCATGCCATAAGAATTGAAGAAGATTCTAAAAACAAGAACATGTGATTATGTAATGATTACATTTGTGAATTTATGGCAAATTGATGAATCACCCAAGGAATCTTCTCACCAACCAATTAGAGCTCATTTCTGGCTCAGAATTGTCCCCTAAGATTAAACAAAATCGAGGGCTAGGGGGATTGATCAAATGGAATCAAAATTCTCATCATTGCATAAGAGATACTTGCAAACTTCCTTCATGGCTAAGAAAGCAAATCAACTTCACTAAGGAAGCTCACTCCTCTGCAGCTATACTGATCCATTTGCCTATAAATACAGATGCATTCCTCATTCAAAAACACACCAAAGCAACCATATTCCTTGCTTTCTCTTTCTCTTCTCATGTTCATTATTTTTCAAAGTTCTTTGGCAAGAAGAATCGATTTCTTCAAACCAGAGCTCATCTTTGGGAAGTGAACATTCTAACATCTCAAGGGGGATCATTTGAGGTGATCCAAGCACCTGGATCACTTCTGTAAGTGGAGGAACACCATTGTTGCTCTCACTTTGGAGCATTTGCAGTTGGAGGTCCATGGAGTAATTCAGGAGGTTCCAAGCCAAGCCAATCATCCAGGCACACTCCTCAGGTCATAGTGAAGCTAACCAGATGGCTGCAGCTCATCTGTAACTCAAGAATCAACACCCTCCATGTTCACTTGAAGCTGAAATCGAGGGAGGTCCATAGAACAATTCAGAAGGATTCAGGTTGCAATAAGCATTCAGTTAGCATCATTGAGTCTCAGGGAAGCTATTGAGATCATTCATTCAAGCCCAGGTGCTCTCCATCATCCTCACGACCTCCATTTTCAGAGGTAAGTTTCTGAACTCCACCTCTTTAATTTAAGCACTCTTTGTGGTAAAGCTCGATTCTATCTTGTTCAGCATCATCAGAGGATTGAAAACCCTCTATCATCATTCATTTATTCATCTTGTGCATCATTTAATTTTAAAATTAGGGTTTATGTGTTCTTCGTGTTCATAATGAAATTCGTTAGTTACACTTAGAATAAATGAATTCTGAGCCCATAATCATGTTCCTTGTCCAAAAACGAGTGAGATTGATGTTTGCATCATGCCATTTAGTTGAGAAACCAGAGAGTTAGGAATTTGAAAATCTGAAGCTCGAGGAAGAAGATGAACATGGCGCGCGTAAAATTTGAATTTCCTGGCTTATCTGAAAATATAATATATTGAGTGTATATAGTTAACAAGCTGCGCGCGCAACTCAGTTGGTTAAGTTTTGAAATGTGATCATGAAGGGCGTGGGTTCGAACCTCTCTAGGGCCAAACCAATTTTTTAGCATCCATTTTCATTCTTTTTTTTATACAAACTTCACACAATCAATAAACTTATCAAATTAAATCATTTTCACTTCATTTTTCACACACTTGCTATTTAATATACCTACTTTGTGAATAATCAAAAAAATCATAAAAAAATTATTTATTTCATGTATTTTTATTAGGTTTAAAATAGTATGTTTTAGGTGTTTTCTTAAATACTTTAATACATATTTTCACTTTGTTTTAACCTAAATTATTTTGTAAATAAAGTTTATGATAAAACCCTAATTGTTTAGGTCTTAATTAAGTAAAAAATCTTTATTTTTACTTTAATTAAGTTGACTTTTGTCAATTCTCAAAACTGTTTTCAATCTCCGAATAAATCAAATGATTAGGGTTTTCAAACAACAAAACCTTGTATCATTCCAAATCATTTTCAAATTGCTTTTACACCAGTACTGTAAAGTACTGGGCCTCTAATAGAGTGTAAGTCCCAAAAACCTTCTCTTCTTAGCTTGTTTTCAAAACTGTATTTTCAAAATCTTCTTTCTGTTTTCAAAACATTCTTCTGGTATTTGAAGGGCATTATTCCCGGTGAAACTCTTCAGTTACCTATGTGACCTTTGTCCATCTTCACTTCTTCTGTTTTCAAAAAACCCTTAACTGTTTATCATATATATATATTCAGCTGTTATCAACAAAACAACAAAAATTACTGTTGAGGCTCTGTACATACTTCTTCAATGGCCTCCACTCCATCCAGGTTAGGCTTTACAAGCTTTCAATTTACAGTCTTTATTTAAATTACTGTCAAATATAAATTGTGCATATATATTAGTTTAGAACTACGTTTGAGTATAAACCCTAGGACAGTTAAACTATATATATATATATATTATAGGAATATGGCCTAGGATTGAGAATGTCTTCCCGGTGAAGGCTCTTTCCTAATTAGAGATCTGTAGTTCAAACCCCCAAGATGAATTATTCCCGGTGAAACATCTTGGCAAAAACCTTAGAATCCAAATAAATAGGACACATCCACCCAAAGAGGAATTATTCCCGGTGAAACCTCTTACCCATTTGCTTAGAGCCAAAATAAGTTCAAAACTACATAGCTTTCTCTTGTGCTATAACAAGGACCCTCGATTAGCCTCCTCTTGGGCTTTGTACAAGGACCCACAGGCTTCTTAAAAGCATTTCCAGCTTCCTCTTGAGCTTGTATACAAGGACCCATCAGGTTTCTTATAAACATAGGAACAGGTCTTTAGCCACCTTTTAGCCTACCCTGGTGAGTTTCTTCCAATTTAAACCAGACTTTAAACAAGCTAAGTTTGTCTCAATTTTGCATTGAGTACACCTTTTGGAATGAGAGACATGGACAGTCTCTGTCACCCTTATCTTCATCAATCTTCCTTAGCAGAGTCTAGGATCCATGCTTTGGGTCATCCTCAGCATTGAGTCAGCCTTCATCTTGGGCTTTAAACAAGAAGTCTCCATTAGATAATCTTTCTGCCATTCATTTCCAACAAAACCCCTGGAAAGGGTTAGCCTCCAAAGTCAATTAAAATCAACCTCCATTTCAATAAATCCCTGGAAAGGGTTAGCTTCCACACATTCTTTCATTTTTAATACAAAACCCCTGGAAAGGGTTAGCCTCCAAAGTCAATTAATAAATAATGTCATTTCTCTTAGAAGATAGTTTCCCCAAAAAGAGTCAAAACCCCTGGAAAGGGTCAGCCTCCAAAAAACATGATAAAGTCAGTCTTTTACCAAACAATTTCTCCAGCTGAGTCAAAATCCCTAGAAAGGGTTAGCTTCCAAAGAAAAACAGTCTTTTAATAAATAAAATCTCCTCAGTAGAGTCAAAACCAACAAAAACAGTTAGCCTCAACCTTGGGCTTCATACAAGGCACCCAAACAATAAAACTCCCCTGTCAAGAGTCAGCCTCAACCTTGGGCATTGTACAAGGCAGATAATAGAGTCTCCCCAGTGAGTTCTTCATCACTCAGTAGCCACAACCTTGGGCTTTGTACAAGGCAGATAAACCATATTTTTCATGTGTCAAAGATTCCTAACACTTAGGATCTTTCCCCATATAGTCATCCATACTTAATTCATTTAAGAGTCCGCCACAACCTTGGGCTTTGTACAAGGCAGAAAATAATGTTTTCCCTAGCAACAGTCAGCCACAACCTTGGGCTTTGTACAAGGCACACAAAATAGAGTCATTCATAGTCTTAAAAATTCAATTATCCTCAACAGTTAGCCACAACCTTGGGCTTTGTACAAGGCACACAAATAGAGTCTCCCTAAGTAAAGTCAGCCTCAATTCTGGGCTTTGTACAGAACACAAAAATACCCTGTAATTAATCCCCAGTGGAGTCATCTCCCAGAGTCAATAATATTAATTAATCAATCAAAAAGCCTCAAGCTTGGGCCTCATACAAGCCAGCTAAAGTCAAATCTTTTATACAGTAGATAGACATAGCTCATCTCTATAGAGAGATATTTTTACTACTCTACCACATTCAAACAAACATTTCAATTTCAATTTTAATCAAGTCTCCCATTTAGGATTTTGAAAGGCATGAGCTGGCAGTAAAACCCAGACATGTGGTAACTTTCCCTAATTTGGATGAGCAACTTTCTTTCATTGAAGAGGCATTTGACTGGTATACTTGCACATACACAAGTAAGGTCCCCCTCTTGAATGAAATGAATTCAGTTATTCTGTCACTCCTTTAAATGTTTGTGGTAGAATAGTACAAATACCTCTCTGTAGAGATGATTTCATGTCTCTTTACTGTAAACAGAGATTTAATTCCAAGCTTCAACCTTGAGCTTCAAGCAAGGCACCAAAAAATAATTAATTTCCCTAGTTAGTTCCCCGAACTACATTAAGCTCTGACTTCCACTAGGGATATGTAGGCATGAGGTTCACAAGGAATCTCAGCGAGCTAATAAAATACCAAAAATAGTCAGTTTGTTTGTCTGTCTGTCTTTTTTTAATCAATTCAATTCCTTCTCCTAACACAAAGGAGAAACTTTCCCAATCATTAGCAATAAACACAATCACAATGACACAGAGAAGGTTCCTGTAGAATACTACAGATATGTAGGGTGTTTAAACACTTCCCTATGTATAACCGACCTCCCGGACTCCAGAATTTCTAGTCTAGGTGAAATCCCCACACTTAGCAAACTCTTAGGGTTTAGTTGAGATCTTTTTTTTCCTTTCCTACTCGTAGGACCAATAAGAAAGTTCGTGTGATATCGTAGGAAGAACTGAAATAAAATTCATCCCACCACGGGCGCATTCTCCTTCCAAATTTCGCGTGAAGGGTTTAGCGTGCTGTCCTCCCAAGTGAAACGGGGAGGTAAAGAAAACGACCACCACACCTGGATGGCGCTAACTATGACTACTGGAAACCTCGTATGGTAGCAGTCATAAAGTCTGTGGACAACAAGGCATAGAGAGCTGTGGAAAGCGGATGGAAACATCCTGAGAAGGTCATGGAAGATGGAACCATTGTTCTAATTCCTGAAGCACAATGGAACAAAACTGAAGAAGAGCTAGCTTTGGGCAATTCCAAGGCCCTAAGTGCCTTGTTCAATGGAATTGAAAAGAACATATTCAGGCTTGTGCAACACTGTGAAATAGCTAAAGAAGCTTTGGATATTCTTAAAACAGCACATGAAGGCACATCCATGGTAAAGATGTCGAGACTTCACATGCTTACCACTAAGTTTGAAAATCTCAAGATGAAAGAGGACGAAACCATTTATGAATTCTATATGAATGTCCTTGAGATTTCAAATAACTCAGGAGCCTTAGGTGAAAAAATGTATGAAGAAAAGTTGGTAAGAAATATCCTCATATCACTGCCTAAGCGATTTGATATGAAGGTGATTGCCATAGAAGAAGCCCAAGACATCAGCAACATGAAGCTGGACGAACTCATTGGTTCTCTACAAACCTTTGAGTTAAGTATCTGTGATCCTGTTGAAAAGAAGAATAAAATCATAGCTTTTGTTTCCAACACAGATGACAATTCAAGAGAAAGCAATGGTGGAAGTGATGAAAATCTATCAGAAGCCATAGCCATGCTTGGAGAACAATTCAACAGACTTATTAAAAGGGTTGATTAGAAGTCCAAACCCAATGTCAAGAACACTTCCAATGACATCAACCAGAACTATGATTCAAGCAGAAGATTCAAAGCTGAGGAGAAGCCCAATCAAGGAAAAGGGGTTCAGTATCATGGATGTGAAGGATTTGGACACATAAGAGCTGAATGTCCTACCTACCACAAGGAGAAAAAGAAAGGACTGTCTGCCACTTGGTCTGATGAAGACTCCTAGTCTGAAGAAGAAACTGCAAGACATGTCACAGTTCTAACAAGAGTCTATGCATCTGATGATGATTCCAGTGATGATGAGCTAACCTTTGATGAACTTGTTGCCTCATACAAGAAGTTATGTATCAAGAATGCTGCAGTCTGCAAACAAGTGGAGAAGCAAGAGATAATCATAAGAGAATTAGAAAATGAGAAGAATAGACATCTTGCAACCATAGACTCTCTCAGCAGTGAAGTAAGCAAGTTGAACTACAAGCTTGATCAAATGACCAAGTCCTTCAAAATGCTGAATAATGGAACTGATACTCTAGAGGAAATTCTGGAGTCTGGACAAGGAACAAGAGATATGTCCGAGGTAGGATTTGTGGCTAAAGAGGAATTCACCTCTGGGTTCAGGAGAGAAAAGCCCGAAACTTGTGTGAAGAACCGGGGGTCAGCACCAATGTCACAACATCAAGTAAATAAAAGAAGGAGTCATTTAAAGAAGAAATTCCAAAAAGGGAGGTGTCATCATTGTGGAAGATTTGGTAACATAAATCCATTCTGTTTTAGACTAGTTGGATATCCAAACTAAACTCATCAAGTCAAACCTGAATATGATACCTATAACAGAAAGCAATAATGGGCAGCTAAGAATGTTGCTCTGGTAGCACACACTTCTCTAAGGATGCCTGCCAAAGAAGATTGGTACCTAGACAGTGGTTGATCAAACCATATGTCTGGGATGAAGAACTCTCTAGTAGACCTCAAACTGGAGGGAAACGACTATGTGACTCTTGGTGATGGAGAAATAAGAGAAGTCAAAGGTGTTGGCAAGACAGAAAGACTGGGTGTTCCTAATCTAAATAATGTCCTACTTGTACAAGGACTGGATGCAAATCATATAAGCATCAGTCAACTATGTGATGAAGGATTTTATATCAGGTTCACCAAAGAAGAGTGTATTATTACCAATGAAAAAATCATGAAGGGAGCCAGATCTGAGAATAACTGTTACCTATGGGAGCCTAAAAAATCCAAGTTTCCCTCTACTTGTCCCATGGCCAAAGAAAAAATTGAGGGTAAGCATCAAGAAAGAACTATCAAGTTAGAGTTTCCTGTTCCTAGAACAAATAACCAGATAGAAGAAGTGGATGAGTCTTATATTGAAGAACTCACCAGCGATGAACTTGTTGCTGGATACTCTGAGGTGTGTCTACTAAATGGAGAACTGAGCAAAATACTGACGGTGTATAAAAATGCTTATGCCCTATTACAAGAAGAGAGAGTAAGTCTCATGATAAACATTGTTGATCTGGAAAGAAAACTGCGAGACACAAAGAAGAAAAAGAAGGTCAATCAAGAGCCTCAACACCTGGGGAAACACACCCCTGTCTCGGCCAAGAGATGCTATCAATATGGTAAGATAGGTCACTTGAGGTTCTCATGTCCTAAAACTCTTACACCTACCCAAAGAAATATCTCTCAATAGGAAAATCTAGCCAAGGGAAAGACTCCACAGCGAAAGGTATGTTTAGATGCTGAACACTCAAGCTGTGACAAAAACAAGGAAGAGGCTATAAAGAAAACAGAAAGTTCTAGAAGAAGGAAACCTATACAAGATAAGAATCACAAAAAGGACAAGTGCATTTCTGGTATAAGCAAGAACATGACAATAATGGGGGATGTTGTAGAAGGAGGTGAGTCTGCTACCTCAGTAGAATATGACAATGTCAAAACAGATGTCTTAACATCAAAATATGTTGAGAACTCAATTATGCGCATTAAGACAAACAAAGCTTCTGGAATTGATGAATGCTCATCAGTAAATATCAAAAATGCTCTCCAAAAGGAGATTATTGTTCGGAACCAAATCCCAGAAGCTGTCAAAAGATCAAGGAAAACTATGATAAATGCGCTTAAAGACATTCGGACTAGAGATATGAAAAGAGAAATCTATCTAATCAAGAAGAGTATTGCACTGAACTTGGTCCCAAGTGTAGCAACCTGCCCTAAAAATTTAGATTTAGAGTCGCCACCCATTCTACCAGGGCGAATAGGAAACCCTGCGCAGTTAAGAGAATTCTGGGTAAGTTATTATATTCAGGTCAAGGAAAGGTGTTAGGCACCCTTAACCCTTTCTTAAGGTTTGCATTTTAGGTTTGTAAGACTATCATGGTAAGTTTTTGGGTTTATAGCTAAGAAAATGAATAGGGTGAAAAGTGAGATTTAAAACCTAATTGAGGTTTTAAGGAAGGGGACTCGCCTTGTTGCCAAGTGCCTACGTACCTCCTTATGGAGGAACAGAGTCTACGTAGTTCGGGGGGGTTGTACGCCTTAGATTTAGTATGAGTGTGTTGAAGGTATTTTGAATTACCTTATCGCAGTTTTGAAATTCATAGTTTGTAATTTTGTAAGAGAATATGTGTTTTAATATGGCGTACAACCCTAATTATAATATGTTTCATTAATCGCGGTGATTAACGGATTTGATCAACATAATTAACAAATTAAATGAAGAATTGCTAATTATTCTAATCGATTGATTCGATTATCACCGTTAGAAAATTAATGTGTTTTAATAGATTATTTGAATTGTTTTGGGAATTGAATTATTTTATTATTAACCATCGCAACCAATTAGTTTGATTAAAATGATTAATAAATTGACCCTAACCTAAATTAGCTAAATTAAATTAATTGACTAAAATAAATTAAAAGGGAAGCATAATCCTAATGTTACTAATTATATCAATTTACCTAAAAAACTAAGTTATCGTTTTATTTAAAAAAGAAAAAGGGTTAGAGGTTTTTAGTGATAAATCTTAAATCTTAAGGGTTAGTGAAAAAAACCTAAAAATAAAATTAATGGTTAAAAAAAGAGATTTTACCAAGGTTTTCAAGGGCAATGAAGCAAACAAATAAGTGTAAGGAAGAATTGACACCTGCTCCCTTTTGGCCAAAGGAGGTATTTGGCCAAATACCAAAAGGTTTTTGGCCAAAAAAAACAATTGGGTATCATCTGGTCAATCCATAGAAAACCTGCTCATAAACCAACGCAATAATACGGTTAAGAAAACAAATGGAAAAATAGAAAAGTGATTAAAATAAAATCCAAAAAATATAAAAACCTGATTATAAATCAAATAAAATAAGAAAACGAAACTACAATTTTTTTTAGATTTTTTTGAAAATATGAAAATAGAAATTAAATCAAATAAAATAGAAAAAGAGGAATTTGCGATTTTGAGGGTCAAAATCCATTAGAATAGAATTCTAAAGGAGTATTGTTCTACGATTTTTTTCTGAACTTCTAGAAAAAATTCGGAGCAAATCGAAACAGTAGTTTCAGAATTCGACTGATAGGCTGGAAAATTTATTACTACGCTGCAACCGGAATTGCAACCCTGGAGAAGGGGAAGTAGGAGAAAATATTTTTTGTGTTTGTGAGAAAGGAGAGTGACCAAGGGTTAGAATTGTTAGTCCTATTTATCATCATGAATTAGGTTAGAAGAAAAATAATTATAGTAAAACTATTGACCAAATCAAAGCCCAAAAATCAATTTGTTTTAATTCTAATAAAAAATTAAATCAAACTAATTTAATAAAATTGACTTGTTCCCTAAGTTATAAAAAGTGCTAAAAATAGAACAAATAAGATTAAAAACTTCGTTTTTTGGATTTTTTTGGTGATTTTTGACTAAAAATGCATAAAAAGTTAAAATTGCTTATTTTAAAAAATGTCTATTTAATTAATACGAAAATTAAAAATAAAATGATAAAAAATGATTTTTTTTGTGATTTTTTAATATAAATGAAAATAAAATTAAAACTATAGTTAGAAACAAATAAAAGAAAAAGTGTTAGAAGTGGGATTCGAACCCGAGACTTTGTACTTGCAAGCCTTACCTCCTTACCAATTGTGCTATATTATTTGTTTGAAATAAAAGCCAATTGAAAGTGTATGAAGCATGGGAAAACTTTTTGCTATTTATTAAAATATAAATAATTTAAGAGTAAATTATTATATTTAAAAATAGACTTTAAATCGAATATTTATAAAATTCAAGACGTCAATGCGAATGACCTCAAAATTTTATAAAAAATCCAATTTTGAAATAATTTGAATATTTGAATATGGTGGGTAAATTTTGGGGTATGACACCAAAGAAGTTATCCATTGATAGTCAGTTCCATCTAAGAGAAGAGACATTAGAAATAGACCAAGCTTCAAGAATCTGGATGGAAAGAGCAAAGGACTCACAATTCAACTTGAGAATTCAAGAAAGCAAGGAGAGCATGATCCTTCTGATCACAGCTGAAGATGTCAATCTGATGACAGGTATGATTCCTACAAATCTTTTGGGCTGGTCTAAATCAAGTTGGATACACCAATGTGTATCTAATCATAATGTCAAGAGGAGTGTCATAACTATGCCCTGCTACATCAAAAATTGTGTGGAGGACAAACAAATTTCTATACAAAGGTCAACTACTGATTTAGATGTTGTTAATAAGCTGGATGTGAAGGTCTTCCTAGTTCACAAAAAGATCCTTCAGTTGCCATCCCTCTACAACGACTCTTGTGTAATCACATATTGTATTTTTCCCACAGAAACAGGTTTGAAACTCACTCACTTCATTGAGATTCCTCAACAATCTCTGTTCCTCTCGTTCAAAGAAATGTGTTGTCTAAACATGCATACAGAGGTAACTAGTCCTGATAGGATCTTGAATGATGCACAGTTGAGAATGGTGCATATGTTGAAAATTGAGGATCTAACCAAGAAGTCTGAAGATGAATCTAAAGATAGACACAAGAATGTTCCTAACAATATCAATGACATCCACTCAAAAGCTCTTGATGTTACACAGTTTGAAGACTTGCGGAGCAAGTTAGGAATCTTCATCCTTGAGGAACCAAAAATTTAAATAAAAAAAAAGAAGAAAATGGAAGTCCTGCTGATGGCTCCGAGAAAGAAAGTTATGCAGACACCTCAAGTGGGTCTGACTCTGGGCAGTAAATGCAACTGGAGTTCTGGTTGTTTCTTTTGTTTTTTTTCTCTCTTTCGTTTAGTTTTGTTTGCATTTTATTCGATTTAGTTCAGTTTAAGTTTTGGTTGAACCTATTAAAATTTTGGGGAGAAGACAATTGTTTGCTTTGGCAACTTTTGTGGCCAAACAGGGGGAGAAGTAGTATTATCACCCCAGAACAACAAGTGTGATGTGTGTGTGATCAACAATTCTGATGTGGTTATTTTTGTGTTGATATGTTTGTGCTTGTGTTGCTCTTGTGGTGGTTTTGATCTGGTTGAGCACTATGTGCATACTGGGTAGGCTGTTTGTACTGTATTAGCTCTGATTGTGTTTGGTTATTTTGTTTTGGCTACAAGTGTTTCTCTGATATGGTGTGATAGGTTATTTTAGCCAAAAATTTGCCAAAGGGGGAGATTGTAGATGTTTTCATGTTGGCTGCATTGGTCGCAAAACATACCTGGGTGTTTAATGTCTTGACTGATGTCATGACAAGATTTTTAATTTGTAATGCAGGTTGCATTTATGTTTAGCTAATACAGGTTCTGGTGAATATCATGACTGATGTCATGGCATCCTTATCTGACAGCAGGAGCTGTTATATTTTATTAATTGTGTTTCCTGATTTCTCTCAATCTACAATTTAGGAAACATTTTATTGTGTGCTGAATATTTCGTCCAGAAGATTCCGCTGACAGCACATTCTGTAACAACTAGATGGCGTGTGAATTAGGTTAACTTGTTTAACTCTAATGTGTTTCTAATAAAGCCCAAGTCCCAAGAGCTGTATATAAAAAGTCTGCAATCCTAATTTGGAACGCAGAGAGAAGGATTGTTAATTGTGAAAAACCATAGTTTTGTAGCTGTCTCTTGTACTCCTAGCAATTGTCTTTAATAATTTCATTGGAATAGGTTGTGTTTTATTAGTTGTCAATCTAAGCTTTTAAGCACGAGTGTGTGTCTCTTGATTGAAGCTTTTAAGCAGATCAAGGTGTGTTTTTGAAGTGTGTCTTCTCTCTGAAATTGTTTTATGTTTATTTGTAATCACTGTTGTGATTGAGGGGGAGTGAGTGGAGATACTCAGGTCTAGGAATAGGTTGGAATTTCATTGGGTAGGTTTAAGTGAGGAATTGTAAACGGGGGAGTTTAACTCTGAATTAATTATGCTTATATTGGATTCCCTCCCTGGCTTGGTAGCCCCCAGAGTAAGTTGTTTGAACCGAACTGGGTAAACAATTATGTGTGTTCCTTATTGTTTTTATTTGTTTCTGTTTTAACGTTTTGTGTTGTGTAATTGCGGTTGTCATAACATCCAGTAAGACATCCAGCGTGAGTTACTAGAATTTTCAATTGGCATCAGAGCAGGCACCCTGCCTGTTTACATTTGGGTGAGATCTAGGGACAACAAAATTCTGGTACTATGGAGAAGGAACTGTTAGTGTTTTGGAATAAAGCACCCATCCTGGATGGCGCTAACTATGACTACTGGAAACCTCGTATGGTAGCAGTCATAAAGTCTGTGGACAACAAGGCCTAGAGAGCTGTGGAAAGCGGATGGAAACATCCTGAGAAGTTCATGGAAGATGGAACCATTGTTCTAATTCCTGAAGCACAATGGAACAAAACTGAAGAAGATCTAGCTTTGGGCAATTCCAGTAAGACATCCAGCGTGAGTTACTAGAATTTTCATACAGTTCTATCGATTAAACCTCGGAAGTTCTAAGTTAAAATGACATGTGCAGAAAGTAAGGGACATATTCATTTTTATCCTGGTTCACCTTCTAACTAAGGCTACCTCCAGTCCACCTTCTTCAGGTGATATGCCTCTCAACAGAGGTCTTAATCCACTATAACCAAATCATGATTACAACTGCACGGTCCTCCGTCGTGACTAACAATCCTGCACAGCCAAGTGCTGTGACTAACCATCTGGACAATGACATGTTCAGTGATCTCTGCAAGATATAACGTCCATTGACCCAGGTACCCTGCACAAGCTACTCGCAAGTGACTAACCCCTAGATGACTGAACCGTTCAGTGATCCCTTCTGGATATAACATTCATCAATCTAGTAACCTGCACAACAACACGTTGTGACCAACTCCCTGCATAGCTACCTACTATGACTGAATATTGATGATAAGCCGTTCAGTGATCTCAGCAAGATATGAAGTTCATCAAGCTTCTGGAGATTACAAGTGTGCTTCTTAGTTAAGCAGATTTTCTCCTATTCTAAGTACATACTATGTGAAGCAATGACAAGGAATCACTATGAGTGAATTATCTTTTAAGTCCACTTGTCTGCATCTTCTGAACAAGATCATTGCTTCTTGATGGTAAGCAGAGTAAGAGCTTTAGCTTCATATGTAGAATGCTCCTACAAGTAGTTCTTCGTGTTCACTTCTTCTGTCAAGCAAATTTGGATTATTAATTTTCTATTTGAGGTTGCTTCTTGTTTTGATCTTTGTTTCTTCAAGCGGATTAAGAACATCAGTTCTTATTGAGAGTTGCTTCTTTGGTTCTTCTTCCAATCTTCTTCTTAAGAAGATTAAGAACATCAGTTCTTATTGAGAGTTACTTCTTTGGTTCTTCTTCCAATCTTCTTCTTAAGCATATTAAGAACATCAGTTCGTATTGAGAGTTGCTTCTTTGGTTCTTCTTCCAATCTTCTTCTTAAGTAGATTAAGAACATCCATTATTATTGAGAGTTGCTTCTTTGGTTCTTCTTCCAATCTTCTTCTTAATCTTTTCTTCTACAAAAAAACCACACCTTTAATAAGAGATCTTACCTCTTTTTATAGCTGTCAAATATGTTTTTTTATCTTGATCTTCGGAAAGCGTAATAAATGTAGACGTGTTTCCATCATGCTTTGTTTTCTTTGATGTGCTGCATGTAGGTTGCCTCTTCAATCATTCTTGGGAGTTGTTCCTTTTAGTTGTTGTAGCCGTTTAGCTAATGATGATGTTTGTAATTGATTTCTTCTTAATTATGATCCTTTGTATTTTATTTGATTTTGCTTGCTAAGCTGAAGGTTATCTTTTGATTCACATGTGACTCTGTGCTTGTTTATCTTTTGTAAGTCACTATGTTGTAAATACTTGTAACTTCAAAACTTCTGATCTTTTTTCTTGCGTGATCTTTCTGAATATGCAAGACTTCTTGTTCATGACTTTTGTTCATTTCCTTTGAGCCTTCTGATGTACTTTCTGATGTAGTCGTTGTACTCTTCTTATGATGAATAATGTATAAGGCTTATAGCATAATGCCTGCACACCTAATGAAATCATTAGTAATAAAATTGTTACTCACAAAATATATGTTCGTTATCATCAAAACCAGATTCTGAACATAGATTCTCAATCTTGTTCTAACAATCTCCCCCTTTTTGATGATGACAAAAACCATGTATTTTGATGGAACAATTTTATGAGAGGTTAATAGTTAAGCAATTAAACTTCGTCTCATTTTTCATGTTTAATCAAGCAACTTAACTTTTCATCAAAATGTATTACTCTTTTTCTTTCCTTTTCTCCCCCTTTTTGTTATCATCAAAAAGCGTTTAAGAGGGTACTATCAGACTTTAGAAATAATTTCTCTGTTCAATTAAGCAATTGATTTATTAAAAAAAAATCTAATCTAATCTTTTCCTTTTCTCCCCTTGAGATATATATTTTCCCCCTGAGTTGGATAACCCTATGAATAATTTTTTACTTATAACTCCTCCTGAAATATTTTCTTTAGTTTGTTACTTCAGAAGATTTGTGGATATTTTAGCTATGCATGCGTGCATCATCTTGGAAGTTCTGGAGGTGTATTCTTTTAGGCTCAGATATTCTTCCTGAAAACTTCAAACACATAAGCTTCTGCTGCGAAAGTTGGAGAGAATTTTTTCTTTTAATCTCCTCAAATATTGTCCAGATTATGTTCAGAACATTTATGAGTTTAATGATAAGAGTTTAACTAAGAATTCTACATGTATTCTTGATTATTCGGTTTAGAGTCCTTTGACTAATATCCCTTTGACAAAGAAAGTGTAACATGAATTGGTGTGACGGGATATTTTTAAAGACAGGCAAAGTTCATAACAATTTATCAGACAACAAACTACTTAAAACGGATAGATGTTAGAATATCTAGGTAAAGACTTAATTTAAGATTGTTTCGGTATAAGTGATAGCAAAAGATTCTTGATTTCGTTAGTAGATTCTTCCTGCTTCATCATCCAGATTCTGAACTCCCTGTTGGTTGCATCTAACCGTCTCCTGGTTTCTGCATTTTCCTTTTTGAGCTCATTTAGAGTCTCAAACGCCTTAGTAGACTTGTCGATTGCAATGCTTGCAAGAACAGTTTAGACAGTGAGAACTTTGGGAGTCACTTGATCAGCATTTATTTCCCATGCTGGTATCCTTCCTTCACATATGTCTTTTGGCACATCACTTGAAATATGCTTTACCAAGGCCAAGGAGTTTGTTTTATTCTCATCAATGTCCATATGCTCAAATGATGTAGAACCAGAAGTGTTGTTGATGAATAGTGGAGTTTTGAGAGCCTAGAGATCCATCACAAGAGTGATGACAGCATTCAAATACTCAAAAAATTCTCATTAGCATGAGTGCAGCATACTTCTTTGAGTTTAAGGGATTCAGAGTTGAATCTCCTTTTGAAGGCATCCTAAAGGGCTTCTGAAGCCACTGGACTTTTGTTTGTTGAACAGTCAGCTTTAAACGTTGCTATCCATTCCTGCATCTTTGTTTCAAAATTCTTGAACAATATATCAACCTTTGTTTGTGTAGGTTCAGGAATTTGAGGTTCAGGGCGAGCTTCTGGTTCCATTTCAGAGGGTTGGTCAGGTTCAGACTCAGTAGAGGGTTAAGGTAATAACTCAAAGGATATTTCAGGGATGGTGAGATGGTCAGGTTGATGTTCTGGAGATTTTTCAATTTGAGGTTCAGAGGTTTCTGCTTGTTGAGATTTAGAGATTTGATCTTTTGAGGTAATTTGCTATGAGATTAGTGAATCTTGTGGTGATGGGGAAGTCGGGATGACATGTACTTCAGGAGACGATGATCTGACAGTATCTTCTGATGAACGAGGCAAAGTTGTTTTGATTAGGTATGGAGGGGTGGATGTGATGGATTCAGGAAATAAATTATAGGTAGGAGTGTTTTGGACAAAGGTGTCGGGAATAATTGTGGCTAAGGGGCTACTGTATCCAAAAATATTCCATGATCCTGTGTACCACCCATAAGGTTTTTGAATAGAATTTTTGCATTGAGGTCTGTATTCAGAAGATTCTAAACCTTCTTCAAGGGTTGGTGGATTTTGTATAGAAGGTGCAGTTTTAGAGGAACTGAGGGATATTGTTTCTATTGGTGGTGGATGTTCAGACAGTTTTCGGTTCAATGGTGTGGAGGAGATGGGAAGATTTTCTTGTTGGATTTCTGGTGTAGCAGTCTTTGGTGAGGTTTCTCTTTGATCGGTGGTTTAAGGATACGTATCTTTGGGATTCTCTAGAGTACTTGGAATGACTTGAGGAGTGGTGGTTTGAGTTTCCATTTGTTTGGAAGATACAGATGTTTTTGGATTAAAAATGTCAATGTCTAACAATAGTTGTGCCAATGTTTGTTCTTCTGGGGAACCGGTAGAACTGTTTTCTAAGGTTGAAGATTTGATTGTCTGGGAATCGGGTAAAACAGAAGTTTCAATATTTTCAGAATTAAGAGTTGAAACAGAGATAGAAGAATTACCTGAAGTTTTTTTCTTCTTATCCTTCTTAACTTTAATAGAGGTTCCTTCATCTTCATCCTTCCTCCTTTTGGTCTTCCTCTTCTTCTTGTTAACTTCTGGAATAGGGTCATTTATGCCTTGGAGCCAGACTGGATTAATGGGTATGCCTGCTTGATTGTTCAATCTAATGAAGTCCAAAATGATGTGAGGAGTGTCTCCTTCATTGAACATAGGAAAATCCTCAACATGAACCCTTCTGCTTATGATGGAGCTAGCATCAGGAGTGGTGGGCTTTTGGACTATTTCCTTTAGGATGTTCATCTTTTTCAGATTCTTCCCGCTCAGGGTTTTTCCACATATTGGTTCTAACTCTTGAACTAGTTTGGCTTCTTCTAGATGAGCAATCAGACTATTCTCTGTCAGAATGTCTGAGATTAACCTAGAAAGGGGAATCCAGTTCTTCTAAACCTTGACCTTTCGATCTTCTCTAGATTCTTTGACATGAGTCAATAGATGTTTGAAGATAATGAATGGTAAGTCAATCTTAATGTTCTTACCGAGGCAGTACAATAAGAATTCTTGGTCAGCATTCACATAATCAGATGAACTTATAGGTTTACGGTGGAAGATACAACCCAGAAAGATTTTTCCCAAACTTGATAGTATTCTTTTAATTGTTTAAACTTTGAGTTTTTCAGGGATTCTCCATTCTTGTAGATTTCTGCGTGGACCAGTTCCATATCTGGTCTTCCATCAGAAATACCAATGTACCCATCTTTTTCAATCCCTAATGCTTTTATGATCAAATTTTCAGTGATTACAACTTGCTTAGCCATAAAAATTGATAGAATCGTAGTTGGGGTGGTTTCTGCATGTATCCAGAATTCTTTAACCAAGAGTGGGAAGACTGGACCTATCAATCTATCAAAGAAGTTTCTCCATCCTTGAAATTCTACGGCAGGAAGTAAATTGATATTGTTTTCCTTGATGTTCTCCAAATCCACCATGTACTCACAAAGAACTCCAATCTTATCAATGGGTAGGAGCATCGTTCTTTTGGGTTCAGTGTATCCTTCGGTTTGAGGGTTGATGGAAAAGGTTGATGGGTTGAGTTTGGATGACGAAGACGCCATTGATGAATGGTTGAGGTTTTATTTCTAGCGAGAGAGAGAGGGGGAGAGAGAGAGAGAGAGAGAGAGAGAGAGAGAGAGAGAGAGAGAACAAAAGAATGAAATGTAGGGTTTTAAGATAAGTGAGAGCAAAAGAGGGAAAGAGAAATTTCGAATACTATTTATAGAGAATACAAAATATCATTTAGAAGAAATTAATTATAGTAACTAATTAATTAACCCATTGATTTAGGAGGCGGACGTGAATATTGAGATAATTTGAACAGTTATCTAGAGATGAGTAACCATACTTGGCACGTGTGATCTTTTGGAGATTTACACACGCGTTCATACCTTAGAGCCAGCAAGATGAAGTAGTATTTGCCAGGATGTACTTCTGAAATGTGAACTTCTGAGACAAGCAGTTCCTATGATGTTTTTCAGAGATGATTCCTTGTTTATTCAGTCTTTATCTTCTGACTTTAGATATCCTCGAGTTTCTTCAGATTTGATGCTTATCTACAAAACTCCTCATGACGAGTGGATGATGTGAATAGAGTATTGATATTTTTGCCTTGACGTCTTCTGATTATACTGAGTGTTGGAATTTGACTTTGATTTCAATGTTAGAACAAGATTTGTTCTGATCAATATTCTTGTTTTGATGATAACAATATATATGAATTTTGTATAAGACAATGTGGTACTCTAAGCCTTTTCATTTTCCATTTCAGGAAATACATAAAGAGTATGCATAATTTAGCGCTCAGAAGCACTGACTCAGAAGGTTCTGGATGGCTACATTAGAACATGCTCTGGCAAGACATCAGAAGATGGTCAAGCAGAATCAGAACATAGACTATGAAGCATCAGAAGAACATGAAGTCAGAAGCAGAAGCACTGATGTTCTGAACGGTATCACGCTCAAGCTCTTCAAAGTCAGAAGACAAGAAGATGCTCTGCACCAAGCTTATTGACTCTGATATTCAAACGTTGTATCTACAAATCTAAGTTCAGAAGCAAGTACAAGATGATAGGCTATTAAGTCTAATCTCTGACTGACAAAAGGAACGTTAGAAGCTACAAAAGGCAAAGTCAGTAAAAGCAGCAAAAGCATGGCTCGAGGTAGTTGACAAAAGTGTGAAACATTAAATGCAGTGTTGTACTATTCACGCAATGCATTAAATGCAACCCAACGGTCATCTTCTCAAACGCCTATAAATATGGAAGTTCTGATCAGAAGCAGCTAACCAACACTTGTGAAAAATACTGAAACGCTGTCAAATTCAAAGCTCACGAACTTCATCTTCAACCTCACAAGCTCTTGTAATATCTAGTGAGTGTTAAGCTTATAACTTAAGAGAAATATCACAGTTGTGATTATAGCTTTCTAAGAAGCAATTCATACTCTTGTAAACATTATTTTACATTGATTGTAAAAGGTTCCTAGAGTGATCAGTAAGATCAGTAGACTCTAGAAGACTTAGAGTTTATCTAAGTGGTGTATTGCTAGAGTGATCAAGTTGTGATCTGTATACTCTAGAAGACTTAGAGGTTATCTAAGTAGAAAACCATTGTAATCTGATTGATTAGTGGATTAAATCCTCAGTTGAGGTAAATCACTCTAAGGGGGTGGACTGGAGTAGTTTCGTTAACAACGAACCAGGATAAAAATAATTGTGTTCATTGTTTTTATCTTAAGAGTTTTTAAAGTTACACTTATTCAAACCCCCCTTTCTAAGTGTTTTTCTATCCTTCAATTGGCATCAGAGCGTCGGTTCTGGGTGCAAGCACTTAACTGTGTTAGATAAAAGATTCAGGGAGAAAAACATAAAGTCTATATGGGTGATTCATCAACAGCTACACCTGTTCCTACTGAACAATACAACAATGGAAATGGAAACAATGGCTACACTAGACCACCAGTGTTTGACAGTGAAAACTTTGAATAGTGGAAAGATAGACTCGAAAGTTACTTTCTTGGTCAAGATGGTGACTTATGGGATCTAGTCTTGGATGGTTACATACATCTTGTAAATGCTCGTGGAGTAAAGATGTCTAGACAAGAAATGAGTGATGATCAAAAGAAACAATTCAAAAATCATCACAAGTCAAGGACTATTCTGCTGAATGCTATCTCTCATGCTGAATATGAGAAAATATCAAACAGAGAAACTGCCCATGACATCTTTGAGTCCTTGAAGATGACTCATGAAGGGAATGCTCAAGTCAAGGAGACAAAAGCTCTTGCTTTAATCCAGAAGTACGAAGCTTTCAAGATGGAGGAAGATGAAAACATTGAAGCAATGTTCTCAAGATTCCAGACTCTGACTGCTGGCTTAAGAGTGTTGGACAAGGGATATACAAAGGCTGATCATGTCAAGAAGATCATCAGAAGCTTGCCCAGAAGATGGGCCCAATGGTAACTGCATTCAAGATTTCTAAGAATCTGAGTGAAGTTTCTCTTGAAGAGCTGATCAGTGCCCTGAGGAGTCATGAAATAGAGCTAGATGCAAATGAACCTCAGAAGAAAGGTAAGTCAATTGCATTAAAATCTAATAATAAAAAATGCATTAATGCTTTTCAGGCTGAAGAAGAAGATTCTGAAGAGTCAGAATCAGAAGAAGAAGAAGAAGAAGATGATGATGAACTCTCCATGATCTCCAGAAGAGTAAATCAACTCTGGAAGAGTAAACAAAGGAAGTTCAAGAACTTTAGAAGTTCTAAAAGGCCTGAAAGAGGAGAATATTCTGGACACATAAGATCTAACAAGAAGAAGGTGACATGCTTTGAGTGCAAGGAGCCAGGTCATTATAAGAATGAGTGTCCAAAGCTTCAGAGGGAAAAGCCCAAGAAGAAGTTTGAAAAGAAGAAAGGCCTTATGGCTACTTGGGATGACTCAGACTCTTCTGATCAAGAGTTAGACTCTGAAGATGAGCAGGCAAACATTGCGCCGATGGCCACTGTTGATAATGAATCAAAATCTACATCAGACTCGGATTCTGAAGAGGTATTTTCTGAACTTTCTAGAGAAGAGTTAGTTTCTAGTCTAACTGAACTTCTGGAACTCAAGGCTTAACTTAGTATCAAATACAAAAAGATGAAGAAGCTATTTGAATCTGAAACTAAGAACCTAGAAGTAGAAAATTCTGAACTTAAGGAAAAAGTTTTAAAATTATCCAAAGACGTTGAATCATCTTCTAGTTCAGAAAAGTCTATTCCAAGTATGAACAATATTATTAAAGAATATGACTTGAGTTTTAGAAAGTTTATATTTAGAGGTATAGGGAGAAGTCAGCTAGCCTATATGATATATGCAGTTAGTGCAAACATGAGAGTTGGCATAGGCTATGAGGGTGAAACCCCATAAAAACTTGAATCTGTTGATGAGATGAAAATCACATATAAACCTCTGTATGATCAATTCAAGTATGGCCACTCCCATGATATTAGGCTCACATCACATGCTAAGAGTTTCCACATAACACACACTAAGAAGCATGTTACACATACTAGAAAATATCATGCGACTCAGAATAGGGAATATCATGTTGTTCCTCCTGTTAATTATATTGCTAAACCCAAGTTCAATCAGAACTTGAGGAGAACTAACCCAAAAGGATCCAAGAAAATGTGGGTCCCTAAGGAGAAGATAATTCCTGTTGCAGATATCCTTGGCAGCAAAGAAGACAAAGGAAAACATGTCATGGTACCTGGACTCTGGGTGCTCGAGGCACATGACGGGAAAAAGGTTTATGTTCCAAGACCCGGTGCTTAAATCTGCTGGAGAAGTTAAGTTTGGGTGGAATGGAGTAGTTTCGTTAACAACGAACCAGGATAAAAATAATTGTGTTCATTGTTTTTATCTTAAGAGTTTTTAAAGTCACACTTATTCAAACCCCCCTTTGTATGTTTTTCTATCCTTCATTCAACTCAGTGTAGTTTTTCTCCTTCTAGATCTCTCTACATGGTTAAGTGTTTGATCCTTGAGACCAACACATAGCCATGCTCTGATACCAATTGAAGGTTGATAAAAACACAAGAAAGGGGGGATTGAATTGTGTTCTTTATGAATTTAAAATTTCCTTTCTTTCCTTTTAAAGACTTTTCTTTCTTTTGCTTAGTCATCTATTAGGTTATGCTTAGATGTTGAGGAAGCATGAAGATGTATAACTACATAACCAATAAGATGTTCACTTTAACTTCTAAAAATATCAGAACTTCAGACTTGCTCAATACAGTTCTATCGATTAAACCTCGGAAGTTCTAAGTTAAAATGACATGTGCAGAAATTAAGAGACACGTTCATTTTTATCCTGGTTCACCTTCTAACTAAGGCTACCTCCAGTCCACCTTCTTCAGGTGATTTGCCTCTCAACATAGGTCTTAATCCACTATAACCAAATCATGATTAGAACTGCACGGTCCTCCGTCGTGACTAACAGTTCCACACAGCCAACTGCTGTGACTAACCATCTGGACAATGACTCATTCAATGATCTCTACAAGATATAACGTCCATTGACTCATGTACCCTACACAAGCTACCCGCAAGTGACTAACCCCTAGATGACTGAACCGTTCTGTGATCCCTAGTGGATATAACGTTCATCAATCTAGTAACTTGCACAACACATTGTGACTAACTCCCTGCACAGCTACCTGCTGTGACTGACTATAGATGATAAATCGTTCAGTGATCTCAGCGAGATATAACGTTCATCAATCTTTTGGGGATTACAAGTGTGCTTCATTGTTAAGCAGATTTTCTCCTATTCTAAGTACATACTATGCGAAGCAATGACAAGGAATCACTATGAGTGAATTATCTTTTAAGTCCAATTGTCTGCATCTTCTGAACAAGATATTTGCTTCTTGATGGTAACCAGAGTAAGAGCTTCAACTTCATATGTAGAATTCTACTTCAAGTAGTTATTCGTCTTCACTTCTTCTGTCAAGAAAATTTGGATTATTAATTTTTCATTTGAGGTTGCTTCTTGTTTTTATCTTTGTTTCTTCGAGCGAATTAAGAACATCGGTTCTTATTGAGAGTTGCTTCTTTGGTCCCTCTTCCAATCTTCTTCTTAATAAGATTAAGAACATCAGTTCTTATTGAAAGTCGCTTCTTTGATTCTTCTTCCAATCTTCTTCTGAAGCAGATTAAGAACATCAGTTCTTATTGAGAGTTGCTTCTTTGGTTCTTCTTCCAATCTTCTTCTTAAGCAGATTAAGAACATCAGTTCTTTTTGAGAGTTGCTTCTTTGGTTCTTCTTCCAATCTTCTTCTTAAGCAGATTAAGAACATCAGTTCTTATGGAGAGTTGCTTCTTTGGTTCTTCTTCCAATCTCCTTCTTAAGCAGATTAAGAACATCAGTTCTTATTGAGAGTTGCTTCTTTGGTTCTTCTTCCAATCTTGTTCTTAATCTTTTCTTCTACAAAAAAACCACACCTTTAATAAGAGATCTTACCTCATTTTATAGCTGTCAAATATGTTTGTTATCTTGATCTTTGAAAAGCGTAATAAATGTAGACGTGTTTCCATCATGCTTTGTTTTCTTTGATGTGCTGCATGTAGGTTGCTTCTTCAATCATTCTTGGGAGTTATTCCTTTTAGTTATTGTAGCCGTTTAGCTAATGATGATGTTTGTAACGAATTACTTCTTAATTCTGATCCTTTGTATTTTTATTTTATTTTGCTTGCTGAGCTGAAGGTTATCTTTTGATTCACATGTGACTCTATTGTTGTTTATCTTTTGTAAGTCTGTAATACGGTGAACTGACTTTTTATAATCGGAAAATGTCGCGGTTAAGCAAGAGTCGCCACCGACTTTTATTTTATCCAAACAAGTTAGAAAGGCTAAAAGAAACAGAAAAAAACCTTTTTAAAGAAAACTGAGTTCGGGGGGTAATTATGCAAAGGGAAGGTGTAAGGCACCCCTTGCATCCATGGTTTTCCATGGGCTCTTAATTGCTTTGCTCGTTTGAAAAGAAAAGAAGAAAAGAAACTCAGGGACTTTAGCTCGTAAATGAGCGTAGCCTTGAGAGTGTTTGTTTATGAAAAAGATGAAAAAGAGATAAGCCAGAGCAAGGTAATTAGGAGCAATTACCTTATAGTTTGACGAAAACAAAGTTTCTTTTAGCCTTTCGGGATGAAAGGGTCTATTCGTGCCATAAGAGGGCAGAAAGCCTTTCGATTGGATGTTAACGGGTCATCGAGTTATCGTTCGCCTTAAAACTGTCCCATGCCATAGAGAGGCAGGAGTCTAAAGGGAAGGATCAGAATAGCCTCTTCGTAGGCAACCAGAGGATACCTCAGCCTTTTTCCGTAGGCAACTTCCGAGGGTCGAGATCATGTTAGTATATCGAAGGCAGCCTCATTAGGGACCATGATCTTTGTTTATCGAGGCAGCATGGCTGAGGTACCCTCATATTCGAGGGACATGGCTTATTCTGCAAAAAACACAAAGGCAACAGGCAACAGGCAACAAGGCAACAGAGCAACAGGCAACAAGGCAACAAAGAGGTTACCCCAAAAGTGTACGTGGGTGCAACAATCACGTGATTAATTCGATTAAATTATCTTGTAATTAATGAGGCTAATTCAATTCAAGGTTGCACTCCCTAAATTACTAACCACGCAGTATAATATCAAGTAATAACAATAGCAATATGGGGAAGGGGACAATGAAACCAGCGGATCCCTTAATAGGGTTTGGCATAAGTAATAATTAAAACAAGAAATATCAGGGTTTAGGGTTACCAGTACTCGTAGCTTTGGCAGTCGACGAACCCTGAAAATTGAAAGAGAAATAATAAAAAGAGGGTGAGTGCATTATCGGTTCAAATGATAATCGGGATTAACCTTAATCAATAACAATAACAATAAAAGGAAAAGGATGAAAGAAACTTAGCTTCGATTGGTGGAGGTTGATGGGCAAAGGTTTGCCTTGTGCATGAAGCATTGACCCTGACCATTTAGAGAATTGAAAAAGAAATGATAGGAAACAGTGAGTGTATGGCTAATTCGATGCCAATTAGGGTTAACCCTAATTTACTACAAAAATGGCAAAGAGAAATTAAACAAATATGAAAAGAGACTTAGCTTTTGAATTTGATCTGACATGGTTGGTGGTCGGAGGGAAGCCTCGGAGGTAAACCTGAAAAGGGCAAAGGCAGAAGAAATGAGTGCAAAAGAGTCCATTGACTTTCGAGGTTTTTAGCCTTAAGAACAAATTTAAAAAGAGTAAATAATATTTAAAGGAAAATAAAATCAGAACTTAGCTTCATAGAAGGCGTGGCGCGTGATCGGAAGATGTCTGATAATAAACCCTGAAAAGGACACAAAGAAATATTTTTTCAGTGTAGGGTTAATTCTCATGAACCCTAATTCGGGCATAAATTAAACCTGATCAATAGAACAAATGAGATTGAATTAATTAATTGTTGGTTTTCAACCCAATTAATTAAATCGGCAAAATAAAGCTTCGATTAAATTTTCTAATCTTGATAAGTGTTTTTCAAACAATTAGTAAAAGCATTTATAATTAATTAAATAATTAAACAAATATTTAATTAAAATAAAAAGATATTAACACTTAAATCAAATTATTTCATTAATAAATACTAAAAATAAATGGTTATGATTTTATGGAAAAGAATAAAAAAACAATAGAAACTTTATATAAAAACATAAATAAAGAAAGAAACAATTAAATAGAAAAAACTCATTATTTAATAAAATAAAAAATAAAAAGAAAGTTTGAGAGCTTAGCTGGAAATCGTGTGTGGGAGGCGTGGAGACCATGGCATGTTCCCTCACTCCTGGCCTGTTGGATCTGGAAGAGGAAATATCGTGCGGCTGGAAATCGAGGGAGTATCAAGTGTTTGGTGAGGAGCGCAGCGTAGGATCCACCTGCAAGCTTTGACAAAGGGATAAACCAAAAATAATGAATGAGTGAGGCCCCTAGGGATCGATCCCAGGTTCCCCATGTAACAGCCATTCGCCTCTTACCATTCCAACCAAGCAAGGCGTGTGTTTATAGCAAGTGCACAAACAATTATTAATGAAATTAGAACCCCATGAAAAATTGCGCGCGCCAGATTTTGAACTGGCCAGTGATGCATGGACACCTCACTGTCTTCTTCGTCAAACCTGCAACATAGCTTTTACACCGCCTGTTTACAGTAAACTGTAAAAGCTCATAGCTATCACACCTGTCAACGGTTAAAACCTCATACACGCACCGAAAATAAAAAACGAAAACATAGTTTCGCTCGGTTTGATCATACGAATCTGAAGGTACATTTATCCGGCCCTAATTCATGCTGAATCGAAAAGCTCTATTTTAAAACTCGCAAACCCTAACATGTCGATTGGTCGCAAAAGTACACAGGAATGCAATTAAACTTCCAGATCGTATCAGTGCATCACCATGAACAAGAATATGTAGCCAAAACATGTAAACAACGTGTAAATCATTGAAATCGAAGGCAAAAAGAATGAAAACCGTATAGGGCCTGTGAGCACATTCACGGATGTCTGGAGATTGAGTAAGGATCGAGGCACGTTCAGTAATTCTCCAGGAGTGTGTCTATGGCTTCAGAACTCTTTGGATCGACCTCTAAATCCAGAAACGCATTTGAGTTTTTTCTTCAATTTTGGAGCTTTGTTATGGCTCTCTGACTGCGAATCTCCAACCCCCTATGCTCTGAATTAAGTCATGTACTTATAGAGGAATGTTTAGGGCAACAAAATTGAGGAAAATCTTGATGAATCCTTGATTTCAATCTTGTGAAATTTGATTTATATTTTTGAATATTCACTTTCTAAACTTGGCCAAATTGATCCAATTTCTTCCCAATCTTTAGGTGCACGAAATTATATTGGATGTGGGATATATTTGATGATTAAATTAGATCCAAATCACATCTTTTATCCAACATTTGATTTTCTCTTAATTTATATGATTTTAATCATTTTTAAATGAATTCAAAATTCATAATAAATTATATAATTTCGTGGGATAGAGTTTTTGTGCCTTTGGATACTTGGGGATCAAGATTGAACCAAAATAACTTGGGCCTATTTGTAAAAAAACCAAGTTCTTTCACATTTTCTTCCCAACATAGTCCAACTTTGACAAGGCCTATCTCCCTCCATTTTTGAGGTATGGAAGTGTTCTAGGACTTTTTAGAAACCTTAGAGAGTCCTCTAACCAGTGTCTTTGGTCTCATATCAAAATGATTTTCCACGCTCATTTTATGTCCTTTTGAAAAAAGTGTCTTTTTGTTGACTTTTGAAAAGGACCTATAATGCTTTGGTCCATATCTCTCAAATGAAGCATTTTTGGACTTGGCATGTGAGACACAATTTTCTAGAGAATCAAATTTCCTTCAAAATGAGCTTTGAATGGAAAATTTTGGATGTTCGATGTGAGAGTTATGGTTGGTCAAAGTTCAATTGACTTTTCCTATACAAAACCCTAATTTAGAAACTTCTTGATTTGTTGATTTTTGTTCTTTCCTTGATGAACCATGGTCAATTCTTGATCAAATGGTGAATGATACTTCAATATGAGGATCTTGACAAAAAATCAGGAGTTTTGACTTTGTTTTGACCACAGTTGACCTTTTAGGTTAAGATAGTCGACTGTTGACTTTCTGAGCAAATGAATGACTATTCCTTTGAATTGAGCCTTGATACTTGTCATAGGGATAGTGTGAGACATGTTGAGTCATATGAGATGCTTGGAAGTCATTGATTCAGTGATTTTCCTTTGAAAGAATCAAACCCTAGTTCAGAGCCTTTGTATAGGAGAATGTGTCTTATGAGTTTTGTGCATTGATCTGATTTTGAATAGGAGAAAATGTATGGGCAAATTTTGGGGTATGACAAAGTCACTACGTTGTAAACACCTGTAACTTCAGAACTTCTGATCTTTCTTCTTGTGTGATCTTTCTGAATATGCAAGACTTCATGTTCCTGACTTTTGTTCATTTCCTTTGGGCTTTCTGATGTACTTTCTGATGTAGTCGTTGTGCTCTTCTTATGATGAATCCTGTATAAGGCTTATAGCATAATGCCTTCACATTTAATGAAATCATTAGTAATAAAATTGTTGCTCACAAAATATATGTTCGTTATCATCAAAACCATATTCTGAACATAAATTCTCAATCTTGTTCTAACACAAATATATGGCCTTTTATCATTAATTTACGATTTTACTTGGTTTAATTTGTATTTAAATGAATAAATACACAATTAAATAAAATAAAAATCATTAATTTATTATTTATTATTATTATTACTATTATTATTATTATTATTATTATTATTATTATTATTATTACTGATCCTAACTAATTAAATAATAGAAAAGAGAAGTTTGAGGATAGAAACTGATCCACCTAATATTAAATAATTAAATAATTATTAACTAATATTACTCAATTAGTCTTACCCACCACACCAGCAAATTATACACTTTTGATCACACACCCCCCAACACCTTAATTATACTCTTAACGACATTACTCCACACCAAGGATACACCAAAACACCAAACAATACCACACAATCACCAAATACCACATTATTAAATTACGGAAAATAAATAAAATAAGTCGGGGCATTACATGAGTGTCTCAAGATGATGAGGTGAACATAGAAGAATGTATAAATCAAAGAAGTTTGACAAATCAAAGTTAAAATGCTTTACTTGTCAAAAACCAGGTCACTTCATGAAGGATTGTCTCGAGAGAAGGGTAATTATGATTGTATTCAGATTGTACTTGTCTGAGATGAAGATAGTTATGAGAGTGTTGGTGTACTAGTGGTGTCAAGTTTGGAGATTAAGGAGAGTTGGATCATGGACTCAAATTTCTCTTATAACATATGTCCAAGAAAAGAATACTTTGAGACTTTGAAGCTGGAGCAAGGTGAAGTAGTTGTCCTTGGTAATAATAAGGCTGCAAGGTTTATGGTATTGTTACGTACAGACTTAAAATATTTGATGATCATGAGTTTTTTCTTTACAACATGAGACATGTTCCAGAATTCATACAAAATTTGTTATCTATAAGCATGTTTAATGATCTAGGATATTGCATTAGAGTTGAACACTAGGTATTAAAGACTTTGCATAGTAAAGTTATCATAATTATAAGGTTAAAATATGTGGCTTATATAGGTTAGAAGGTTCCAATCATTTTGTTCGTTTATCATGAACTAGTGACGATTTTCATGATAAGAACAATGTATGGGATTTGAGGTCAAGGCATGGTGGATGCATACAAGTTCTTTTAGAGCATTTTTAATGAGTATTGTAGAAGACAAGGTATAAATACACATTTGACCCACGAGTTGTCATTGATTTTCCAGGGTAAGTCTAGTGGAAAAGCAACTTACCTGGTCGGTAGATGTTCATTTACAAGAGTAAACTTCCAAACACTTATGGTGATTTGTAGTAGGAAATCTGAAACTACTCTTATTTGAAGGTCGTTAAAACTTTTCTTATTGGTCAAATCAATTCTAGTCACCTTTATGGTAAAGTTATGGATTGTATCTTTAATGGCTATCCAAGAGAAAGAAAGGTTTATGAGCTATTGGGAGTGAGACCTGGAGGATCGAAGTTTATCAACTGCAGATGTATTACTTTTAGTGAGTCTCGTTAGGGAAAGAAGAGTGATTATTTAGGTACGAAGCTATTAGAAACTATGGTAGATAAGACTCAGACTAAAGTTGAGTTTCTTACTATGGATGCTAGTAGTAGTGAGGGAATGATTAATGAGGCTTTTTATTATCATTTGACTCATGATATGGTAAAAAGGGAGATTGTACGATCTCAAAGGAACACTCATGTTGGTTTTGGGTGTTATGCTTTAAATATGGCTACATGGTTGCAAGACTCGGAAACATGGAACTTTAGGGAGACATTTGAAAGCAAGTAAATTCAAAGATGGTTGAAGAACCGTGTTTGAGAGCTTGTTATATTACCTAAGCAAAAAATGTGATTGGAAGCAAGTGAATGCAAGTAACGAGATTAAGGTTCAAGGGTGGCTTGAACTTGATCAAAGTTGTTGAATATTATTTCAACATGGTAGATGGGAGCAAGATGGTTGACTGATAATTTGACATCATCATAGTTTCAAGTTAAGATGGAGATTGTAGAAGTATGTCTTAAAACCTTTGAGTGATGAAGAGAAAAAAGACATCTTTTGAAATTATCAGAAATTAGTAAGTCAAAAAATAGTCTGGTCCGAGCGGTTCACAAGTATTGGGTTTGATAGGTTCGATTCGCGGATCCGTTCATTAATGTTAAAATATTTCATATTAATTTACACATACTCTAAATCAATATAACAATATTATAAAATATTTATAATATTTTAAATTAATACAAAAGATATTATAAAATATTTATAATATTATTTTTTTAATATAAAATAAATTATAAGATACTTATAGTTTTTTATTATAACAATTAATAGATTATATTTTGGGCCCATTAAAAGGATTTTATCAGTTATAAATATGTATCTCTTATCATTTTTGTCTTTCCAACCTTTAAAATTTTATATCTGAAGATAATGATAAATTTAGAGAGTTTGAGAATCCTAGTGGTAAATTTAGAGAGACAAGGGTTGAAATTTCGGAACTCTTCGAAGGTATCTAATGAGATTGAAAAATATTTCTAAACACCTTTAACTTGTGTGATATATATATATATATATATATATATATATATATATATATATATATATATATATATAGAGAGAGAGAGAGAGAGAGAGAGAGAGAGAGAGAGAGAGAGAGAGAGAGAGTGAAACATTGGGTAGAAATGGAATATGGTTTATGATAACTCCAAAGACTTTTTTTTAACTCATTTGTAATATCTTGTAACAACTTTTGAAAGTATAGTGAATAAGAGATCTATTATATCCCCCATAATAGATCATTTGTTCGATTTGGATAAACGATTTATTATGCTCTTATTTTTCATCTTCTTTTGGATTGTGATGATTTTGCTTTCACTTTTGACATAATATTATGTTGTTTTAGGTCATTTATTTTGATTGTGATTCTTCTTTGTTTTCACACATCAAATTTTTTGATGTGTTTGAACTCTCAATAGTTTTTATTATTTGTCTACCAACTTTTTACAACAGTTATTGTGTCATCTAATTAATATTTTAAACATTACTCAAAATTTTACTTTTAAATTCATATTTATGAGAATGAGGAGAATAAATAGAAGATCGTGAATCGAATATACATTCGGATAATTAGATGTTCTTTAACAACTATAAGTGAGTTGATTTAACCAAACATCATAATTAACTTAATTTACATAAATAATTAAATAAAATTGCATTTTTCTTCTATTTATTTGTTTTATTTTTAAAATAGATGTGTAATGATTGAATGCAATGAAGATTATAGATCAAGAATAATAATAACACTGTTAGAACAAGATTTGTTCTGATCAATATTCTTAGTTTTGATGATAACAATGTAAATGAATTTTGTATGAGATAATGTGGTACTCTAATACGATGCAATTTCCATTTCAGGAATTATATAATGAGTATGCACAAAATCAACGCAAGAAGCACTGACTCAGAAGGTTCAGCATGCAACATCAGAACATGGTCTGGCAAGACATCAGAAGATGGTCAAGCAGAAGCAGAACATGGTCTATGGAAGCATCATAAGAACGTGAGATCAGAAGCAGAAGCACTGAAGTTTTCATGGTATCACGCTCAGAAGCACTTCAAGGTCAGAAGACAAGAAGATGCTCTGCACCAAGCTGTATTGACTCTGAAGATTCAAACGTTGTATCTATAAAAGATCAAATCAAAATCAAGTACAAGATGGCAGGCTACGCTGACTGACAAAAGGAACGTTAGAAGCTATTAACGGCAACGTCAGTCGTCACAGCAAAAGCAAGGCTCGAGGTAGTTGACCAAAAGAGTGAAACATTAAATGCAATGTTGTACGGAGTACGCAAAGCATTAAATGCTCCCAACGGTCATCTTCTCAACTGCCTATAAATAGAAGTTCTGATGAGAAGCTGAATACAACACTTGTGCAAATATACAGAAACGCTGTCAATTTCAAAAAGCTCTCATAACTTCATCTTCAACCTCACTTATTGCTGTTGTAATATCATAGTGAGATTAAGCTTAAACTTTAAGAGAAATATCACAGTTGTGATTATAGCTTTTAAGAAGCATTGTAATACTCTTAGAATTTGTTTACATTAATTTGTAAAGGACTAGAGTGATCAGGTTGATCAGAATACTCTAGAAAGTCTTAGAGGGTATCTAAGCAGGTTGTTCCTAGAGTGACCAGGTTGTGATCAGAATACTCTAGAAGACTTAGAAGTTGTCTAAGTGGAAAACCATTGTAATCTTGTGTGATTAGTGGATTAAATCCTCAGTTGAGGTAAATCACCTTGTCAAGGGTGGACTGGAGTAGTTTAGTTAACAACGAACCATGATAAAAATAATTGTGCAAGTTGATTTTATCTTACAAGTTTTGAAACTACACTTATTCAAACCCCCCCTTTCTAAGTGTTTTTCTACCCTTCAATTGGCATCAGAGCGTCGGTTCTAAGGTGCAAGCACTTAACCGTGTTTAGAAAAGATTCAGGAAGAGAAAAACGCTTAAGTCAAGATGGCTGGTGAAAATCCAACAATTCCATCTACATCTGGCTCTGCTCAGCAACACAATGGAAATGGTAACAATGGTTATACTAGACCACCAGTATTTGATGGTGAAAACTTTGAATACTGGAAAGATAAACTTGAAAGTTACTTCCTTGGGTTAGATGCTGACTTATGGGATCTTCTGATGGACGGTTACAAACATCCAGTTAAAGCTAGTGGTGTAAAGCTCACTAGACAAGAAATGAATGATGATCAAAAGAAACAATTCAAAGATCATCACAAGTGTAGGATTGTTTTGTTGAAAGCTATCTCTCATGCTGAATATGAGAAGATATCTAACAGGGAAACTGCCCATGATATATATGAGTCATTGAAAATGACCCATGAAGGAAATGCTCAAGTAAATGAAACCAAAGCTCTTTCCCTAATCCAGAAATATGAAGCCTTCAAGATGGAGGACGATGAAAATATTGAGAAGATGTTCTCAAGATTTCAAACGCTAACTGCTGGATTAAGAGTTCTGGACAAAGGCTACACCAAGGCTGATCATGTAAAGAAAATCATCAGAAGCTTGCATAGAAGATGGGGCCCAATGGTGACTGCATTCAAGATAGCAAAGAATCTGAATGAAGTCTCTTTGGAAGAGCTGATCAGTGCTTTGAGGAGTCATGAAATTGAGCTGCATGCTAATGAACCTCAGAAGAAAGGTAAGTCTATTGCATTAAAATCTAATTATAAAAAATGCACTAACGCTTTTCAGGCTGAAGAAGTAGATTCTGAAGAATCAGAATCAAAAGAAGAAGATGAATTGTCCATGATCTCCAGAAGGTTAAACCAACTCTGGAAGAGCAAGCAAAGGAAGTTCAAGAGCTTCAGAAGCTCAAAGAAGCATGAAAGAGGAGAATCTTCTAGAGGCAGAAAATCTGACAAAAAGAAGGTCATTTGTTATGAGTGCAATGAGCCTGGACACTTCAAGAATGAATGTCCAAAACTTCAGAAGGAGAATCCCAAGAAGAAGTTTCATAAGAAGAAAGGTCTTATGGCAACATGGGATGATTCAGAATCAGAATCAGAATCAGACTCTGAAGGCGAGCAGGCAAACCTTGCACTAATGGCCACAGTGGATGATGGATGAGAATCTGCATCAGAATCAAATTCTGAAGAGGTATTTTCTGAACTATCCAGAGAAAAGTTAGTTTCCAGTTTAACTGTGTTAGACGCTAGGCTTAAGGATCTAGAGGGGGGTGAATAGATCTCTAAGAGTTTTTCGGAATTATTTGAATTTTAAGCGAAAGCGGTTCTGAATCGACTCGCGTCTATTCCGGACCGCTATTGAAACGATTGTATATGTGTTGAAAACCACAAAACAGTTTGAGATTAGCGATAAAAGGATACCCTATAGAATCAATACGTCGCTCTAGTGAGAATCGATTAACTTCTTAATTTGATATACGTTGTTTGCAATGCTTTAATAACGGTTGAAGCAAAACGACAAACACTTGGTGATAATCTCAATTGATGGTGATTCAATGTGTGATGAATTGTGATGTTTAGACAAACTCTTAATGCACAATTTTAACACCTGGATCGTTTATCAAATTGTAATTATAACCAGGTATGAACAAAACATAAACGGAAATATAAAGGCGATAGGAACACGATATTTGATGAGGCAGTTCGTCGATCGTCCTCGCTACGACTACATCTGCCCCCAATTCCAAACGGGAATTGGGAAGTTTTCCATTACTATGAAAACAGTTTATACAAAGAAGATTAACAGAGCGATAAACGATAAACAAATTATGTCGATCCTTTGAATCTTCTTTCCCCTTAATCTTGAGCCAGATCAAGGTGATCCAAGAGCTTCACTTTGATCCTTTCTGCAGTGTCTTGAATTGCTTGAACCCTAGTGTAATACGGTGAGTTGACCTTTATAATTGAAAAATGTACGGTTAAGCATGATTCGCCACTGACTTTTATTTTATCCAAATATCGGAAAGGCTAAAAGAAACAGGAAAACACCTTTTAAAAAGATTTGAGTTCGGGGGGTAAATTATGCAAAGGGAAGGTTTAAAAAGCACCCTTTACATCCATGGTTTTCCATGGGCTCTTAATTGCTTTGCTCTTTTGTTTTCAGAAATGTAGAAGAAGTGAACACGGACTTTAGCTCGTAAATGAGCGTAGCCATATTGAAGAATTTTGAGAAAGAATATTTGAAAATATTTCAGAGCAAGGAAAAGAAATTTAAGGGCAATTTACCTTATATTTTGAAAAAAGAAGTTCCTTTTAGCCTTTCAGAGTGAAAGGGTCTATCCTTGCCATAAGGGGCAGGAAGCCTTTCATTTGGAGGTTGAAGGGTCATCGCGTTGTCATTCGCCAAAGACTGACCCATGCCATAGAGAGGCAGGTAGTCTATGGGAAGGACCAGAACAACCTTATTCGTAGGCAACCAGAGGATACCTCCGCCTTTTCCGTAGGCAACTTCCGAGGGTCGAGGTCATATAGTGTGTCGAAGGCAGCATCATTAGGGTCGTATGACCTTTATTTATCGAGGCAACACGGCTGAGGTATCCCCATATTCGAGGGACATGGCTTATTCTGCAAAAAACACAAAGGCAACAGGCAACAGGCAACAGGCAGCAGGCAGCAAAGAGGTTACCAGAAAAGCGTGGGTGGGTGCAACAATCACGTGGTTAACTTCGATGACATTTATCTTGTAAAATTAGTGATTCTAATTCAGTTAACAAGACTTGCACTCCCTAGGATTACTAACCACGCAGTTTAATATAAAGTAATAACAATAGCAATATGGGGAAGGGGAAAATGAAACCAGCGGATCCCTAATAGGGTTTGGCATAAGTAATAAAAAACAAGACATATCAGGGTTTTAGGGTTACCAGTACTCGTAGCTTTGGCGATCGACAAACCCTGAAAATTGGAAAAGAAAGAATAAACAGAAAGGGATGAGTGCATTGTCGGTTCGAAGGCAAACACAGTTAACCCTTAACCCTAAAAATAAAGAATAAGGAAATTAAAAGTAAATAAATAAAATAATATTAAAAGGCACTTAGCTTTGCATTTGATCTGATATGGTTGGCGGGAAACCTCGGAGGTAAACCCTGAAAAATGGCAAAGGCAGAGGCAGAAAAAAGAAGAGGGTGAATGTATGCACAGTTCGTTTAAATGATGAACCCTACTAAAAGGAAACAAAATAGACTTTGAGTTTAAAGAAAATACTTAGCTTTTGACGTGGCATGGTGCGTAGTCGGAAGGCGCGCTTGAAAAGTCGACCCTAAAAAAAGGCATGGCAAAGAAGTACATCAGTGTATTGGAATGTTCATCGTAAACCCTGATTAGGGCGAAAATTGAATTAACTTAACACAATCGATTTAATTAATTATTGGTCTCTCGACCTAATTAATTAAATCGTGATAAGAAAATAAAATCGAGGGTAAGAATAATTTTTATGAATTTTTAAATTTATAATGGAATAAATATGAATTTTTTGAATATATAAGTAATTAAATATAGATTAAATAAAAGGAAATAAATAAATATATGAATAAAATAATTTAAATAAAATAAATAAATAAAAAAGAGAATTTAAATAATAAATATGAAATTTTGGATTAAGTAAAATAAATAACTATAATTTAAAAAAAAATAAAACAAAATAAATAATTAAATATTAAATACATAAATATATAGTTAAGAAAATAAAGTTATTATAAATAAATAAAACATAATAAAACAAATAAATAAAAAGGTTTTTTATTAGAAAAAATAAACATCTAGTTTTATTATTTATTAAGAAAAGAGAAGAAAAAAACAATATATATTATAAAATAAAATAAGCTACGTAATTAAGAATAAAAAAAATTGCAAAAACTTAACTTGCGATCAGGTGTAGCTCACCCAGGGAGGTACATGGTGCGCCAGCTTGCCCAGGAGCGTTGGATCCAAAGATGAGATGATCAAACGGCGTGAGGAGCGAAGGCGCATGGAAAGCCATACGTGTTGATGTACCGGATCGCTGGATTTTTGAAATCCCTGCGCGCGCGAGGCTGCCAATAGGAGAGTGACACGTCGTTGTCTTCTACCTTGGAAAAGTGCAGAAACCCCTTTTTACAGCACTTTTCACAAAAGCGCTATAAAAGCCCCATTCTTTAACACCTGAAAAATAGCGAATAGGCCCAAACACAAACATAAATTTTTCGCGAGGCATTCAACATGCTCGTATGAATCTTACGAACCTGAACATGGTCTTAATTTGGTCAAAAAGAACCTGTGTGGAAAAGCCCTAAAAAAAGCTTTGAAACCCTATTATGGCATATTGTTCAAAACAACATAATAACACATATAATTCTCCAGAAACGATCATCACATGATATCAAACACAAATATACAAATTAAATCCGTCAATGATGCATGAACAATGCAAATCGAACAAGTTTAAATTAAGGCAAACCGTGGGGAATTAGGGATGATTCTGGACGTGTCTCTTGCGTGTGACAATTGGAAAAGCTTCAGTGAACACTAGGGGACGTTTTGCAATCAACAAAAACACTTGAATCGTCATGCAATTAGGAATTGGAACTTTGATTTTTCTTGAATTTTTTGCTTCGGGTTAGGGCTCTTCTTGCTGCAAAATTTCGTCCTCTAGGGTTCTGAACTTGTTTACTACTTATAGTAGTATGAATTAGGTTAATCAAATAAGAAAGAATCTTATTGAATCCAATATTTGTAACCTTGGAAATTTGATTGAAATTTTCTTCACTTTCTTTCTAATTTTGGCTCAATTTCAATCTTCGTTGAATCAATCTCTTTTGCACGAATTTTTACTGAATATATGATTTAATTGGTGATTGGAAGTGGTTAATAATAGAATCAAATCAAATTTTTGCAATTATATGATTTATTTTGATTTTAAATTCCTTTTAATATGAATAAAAATTCATAATAAATCACATAATTCAAGTAAATTCGTGGAAATTGATTTATGGGCTCTCAATGTCATAAGGAACAAGTTTGGATCTTAAAAATGTAGGCCCATTAGCAACAAAAAAAATCAAACTCCTTCACATTTTTCCCTCCAAAATAGTCCAACTTTGACAAGGCCTATCTCTCTCATTATTTGAGGTATGGAAGTGTTCTAGGACTTTTTAGAAACCTTAGAGAGTCCTCTAACCAGTGTCTTTGGTCTCATATCAAAATGATTTTCCATGCTCATTTTACGTCCTTTTGAAAAAAGTGTATTTTTGTTGACTTTTGAAAAGGACCTATAATGTTTTGGTCCATATCTCTCAAATGAAGCATTTTTAGACTTGGCATGTGAGACACAATTTTTTAGAGAATCAAATTTCCTTCAAAATGAGCTTTGGATGGAAAATTTTGGATGTTCCATGTGAGAGTTATGGCTGGTCAAAGTTCAGTTGACTTTTCCTATGCAAAACCCTAATTTAGAAACTTTTTGATTTGTTGATTTTTGACCTATCCTTGATGAACCATGATCAATTATTGATCAAATGGTGAATGATACTTCAATATGAGGATGATGACAAAAAAATCAGGAATTTTGACTGTGGTTTGACCATTGTTTGACTTTTAAATCAACCAGTCGATTATTGATCGTTTGGGCCATTGACTGAGCTATCCTTTGAATCAGGGCTTGAAATTTGGCGTAGAGGTTCTTTGAATTATGTGAGAGGTTATGAGGTCCACTTGGGTTGTCAGAACTTGATTTTTCTCTTAAGAAATCAAAACCCTAGTTTTAGAGCCTTGTGTAGGAGAATGTGTCTAGGAGCTTTGTGTATTGATTTGAATTTGTATAAGAGAAATAGTATGGGCAAATTTTGGGGTATGACAGCTGCCCCTGTTCAATTATCTTAAACCTGAAGATGTAGAGTGGTTTGTGTGTCAGTCGGTATCTGAAGGTGGAAGATGATTGAACACTAGAATACCAAGAAATTTGCCCTAGCTGAAGTAGGGACTTTTGTCGGAGATGGGCTTAAAGATGCCATCCAGGCCTTGAGAGAAAGTTTATTGGAGATTGATCGTGTCAGCACCGTTCGTAGTAACTGAATTAGATCTAAGTCTTTTGAACTATTCATGGAGGATGTTCGAAACTAAGTATCAGAACTAAATCGTCGTCTTGATTATCTCTGAACTATCTTCGAAATAATTGTCAAAATTAAATCTCTGTCTTGATTATCTCTGAACTATCTTTGGAGGATACCCAAAATTAAGTGTCAAAATTAAATCTCTGTCTTGATTATCTCTGAACTATCTTTGGAGGATACCCAAAATTAAGTGTCAAAATTAAATCTTTGTTTTGATTATCTCTGAACTCTCTCTGGAGAATTCCCGGAACTAAGTATCAGAATTAAATCTCGGTCTTGATTATCTCTGAACTATCTCTGGAAGATATCCAAAATTAAGTATCAGAACTAAATCTCTGTCTTGAATGAGCGTCAGCATTAAATCGTTGACTTGATTATCTCTGCACTATATCTAGAAGACAATGTTTATTTGATTGTAGAAATAGGCTGAAAAAGAAACATTAGTTTTATGCAATGTCGTGATGCATGCATTGTAATTTTTGAAATGAATGAGAGTGTTATGCCTATGCAATAAGGCGTATGTATGTTATGTATGAATTTACTATGATACATGATATATGAACATGATTTATGCTATTTGGAGTGTTTGAGAAGTAGTTGTTTGAGTGTTGATCGTTACGGAACTGATTTTGGATTTTGAAAAGTTGATTGTTTAAGGAATCAAATATCGACTTAAATCTGGAGGTAGATTGTTAAGGAACCGTCCAAGGTATCGACTTAACTCTGAAGGTGGATTATTAAGGAACCGTCCAAGGTATCGACTTAACTCCAAAGGTAGATCATTAAGGAACTGTCCAAGGTATCAACTTAGATCTGAAGGTAGATTTTTAAGGAACCGTCCAAGGTATCGACTTAACTCTGAAGGTGGATCATTAAGGAACCGTCCAAGGTATCGACTTAACTCCAAAGGTAGATCATTAAGGAACTGTCCAAGGTATCGACTTAGATCTGAAGGTAGATTGTTAAGGAACCTTCCGAGGTATCGACTTAACTCTGAAGGTGGAACATTAAGGAACCGTCCAAGGTATCGACTTAACTCCAAAGGTAGATCATTAAGGAACCGTTCAAGGTATCGACTTAGATCTGAAGGGGTTTTGAAAATGTTTATTTGACTGCAGCAGTAACCTGAAAAAAGGTAAAGTTAGTTTTTTATGCCATGTCATGATGCATGTAATGCGTTTATGTGACGGGATTCTCAAAATAAATGATAACCTTGCATGTTATGTACGAACTTGTCGCGATGCATTATGTATTATGTATGAACATCTATGCAATTGTATGAATATGTTTATGATTTGCGCTATTTGACACATCTTGACTGAGAAGGTGGATCTCCATGTCATTGTAACTTTGATGTTTTATCCTATCTTGAAGATGCTAAGCTGGGGATTTATGATTTCTGCTTGGGGATGATCCGTAACTTGATGTACCCTGATTGGGGATAAAAAGTATTAATAACCCATGTTGGAGAAGAGAAAGATGTCGGGGAACCAGCAATGTTGAAGAGGTAAACTCTGTTGAGGAGCTATGTCTTTTGTTGGATGAGTATGTTTGAGGATATCTTCTCTGAGGATTACTCTGTGGGGATGTGATCTTGTGAAGTCGACTCTGTGGAGAAGCATGAATGCCTTGAATATTGCCCCCAGTGATTATAGCACTTGCCATTCCTGGATTTGTGTTGATTAGAACATGCCAATGGATAGTGATCGAAGCGTTGAACATGCCTTGTATAACTTTGCCCCAGCTAGTAGGAACTTGAAGAGATTCAACTCGCGAGGACTTTATGCGGTGTGCACTACGGGCGACATGCCCCTAGTAATCATAGGCCCAAGACAATGTCCTATGTTGGTCGAGAAGTAGCTTTAGATTTTCTTGGATGCATGCCCCTGATCGACATCCTCGGAATCTTGACTTGATTGCCCCAGATTGATTGGGCAAAACATGTCATGCCCCTTGTATACGTAAGAGACATGGATTCTTGGAGTAATATTGTCTGTCGGGATAACTTTCAGTCATTAGTTGTACCATGTGCAAATTATTTCTGTTGCTAACATTTGTAATTATGTAGCACAATATGTTTTAATAATGTATCCATGAGATGCAATGCATACGTTTGTCTTGAGTTTTTGAAAAACATTAAAGCAGGAGATGTAAAAACATGACATTTGTAAGAACATGATATTTATAACAACGTGTCATTTGTAAAAACGTGACATCAACTCGACATTTATGGTAAACCTTAAGGAGTCAGGATACCTTTTTGGTAAAAGTATGCTTTCGAACTAACCATGTTTTAATTAGGACTTTCAAAGGTTGTAACGTGGCTTGGTTCACGGTTTAAGAAACAAAGGATAAAGGCTCAAAGTTTATTTGTACCCACCCCTCTTCGCGATGTTCTTCGATCCTAAGCTCAGTTAATTCAACTTATGCATTCAGGTTCCAAGAGACTTTTGGATTTGCACCTTTGATAATGATGATGGTTCACAAGCAGAGATAACTTTTGAGATGGCAGTCACTTCTTCCTTTTGGTAGTCACAACATTGTGTTGTTCAGGAATTTATTGACTTCTCTTCTTTCATATTTTTAATATCCCTAACTTTTGCCTGAACTGCCTATTTTGAGTTTACAGTCAGCGGGATGCCTTGATTTTTGCCTAAGTCATCTTTTTGATTTTTGACTTAGCAGGCTTTTCTTTGTATATATGTTTTTTCATTTTTTTCTTTTTGAAAGATATTGACTGCCTTGTTTGATGATTGATGAACCATCATTGTCTTTTGATTGACATCTCCAACACTTCTTTGATGTGTGCGGTTGAACGTTTGTGGTTGAAACCTTTGACGAAAGGTGTACTGAATGATTCTCTTACAATAGAATGCACAGCCAGATTAACTGAGAACTACCCTGCCCCAGGTTATGATCAAGGGTTTTATTTAGAAAGAAAACTTCTACTCCTTAGGCTCAAAGGGGTTAACGAGGGATTAACATCCTTATATCTCCACTGTTTAGGAATTGAAACAATGCATGTACATCGTCAACATAGTCTGTTCAAAAGCATATTGTATGAGGTTACGGTATCGTTTTCGTCATCCTCCCTTAAAAGGCATACAGCTTTAGCAGGAGTCGAGTATGACAAAACATATGCAAAGTAAAGATGCAGTTTAAACGAGTGATAGCGAGATAATTTATTTAAGACAAACATATGCAATGCACTGGTGATGATTATTAAAACAGATAATGTATATCATGAGTCAAATGTTTAAACAAACAGAAAAGAAAATTGCAAATGAAAGTAGATCTAATGATCCAAAAGTCCGTCCGTCTAGACGTCAATTAGTCTTGTTGTGACTAGGCATATGAGTGGTGATCACCACAAGAGTTTCAAGAGGGTTGAATTTGATTTCTCCGTCATTGATCAGATCTTGAATCTTATTCTTCAATGTCCAGCAATTGTTTGTGTAATGTCCAGGAATGTTGGGATGGTACGCGCACCTCGCGTTGAGTTTATAGCCATAGGTGTTAGAATTCTCAGGAGCATCCCTCAGAGTAATCAATCTGATCTTCAACAGATGTTGTAATGTTTGAGCCGACGACATATTGATTTTGGTGAATTGACTCTTAGGTGCATCTGGCTTGCGTCGTTGTTGTGGAACTGGTGTAGAGATTCAGAGTATCCGTGGTTCGAGCTTCCGGAATGTGTATCTGATAAGGATGTTTCAGAATGTCCGGGGTTCGAGCTTCCGAAATGTATATCTGATTGGAATGTTTCAGAAGTCTGGGGGTCAAGCTTCCAGAATGTTCATCTGATTAGGATTGTTTCAGAAGTCTGGGGGTCAAGCTTCCAGAATGTTCATCTGATTGGAACTTTCAGAAGTCTGGGGGTCAAGCTTCCAGAATGTTCATCTGATTATGATTGATTTGTTGATGATATTTTTCTGACCAGTTGGTCGACCTGAAAGGAAAAGTTATTTTTATGTGATGTTATGAATGCAAATGCAATCTTTTCAAGGATCTTTAGGAATTTAGTTAGCAACATTAGAAAATGGTTTGGTCGCGTCTTTGTCTTGAAGAAATCTGAATTTTGTCTTTGAACGTCTTTCTTTGAGAATCAAGCTCACCATATCGAGTGGGTCATCGCCTCTGATTCGGGATACTTCTAAATTTGAAGGTACGTGGCTAGAGGAAAATAAATCCTCTTGCCCCTTGCTAAGTACTGAGTCTTTGAATTGGAAGGCATGTGGCTAGAAGAAAATAAATACTCTTGCCCCTAGATAGGAATTTAGTCCTTGATAAGAGCGCCTGAAATTGCGTGCCCTAAATTCCTAAGATCCTTGAAAGGGTTAGTTAAATCATGTTATGCTTATGATGTCATGATGTCATGAATGTTATGTGAATGCAATTCATTAGGCATAGTGTGAGATAGTAAGGGCAAACACGTCCTTTTAACAAAACCTGTAAGGAAATGAAGGTTAGTAGCAAACACAAACAAGTCACACAAGTCACACAATTTTTGGCTTAAGGCTTGCATGGAGTCTGATCAGGTGTCCTTCCCAAGGGTATTTCTATGGATAAGGAAATTTCAGCAACGGGTTCTACAAGTCATCCAGAATTGTCAGCCCTTCTAAAGCACCCTCGGACATGATACATTCGCATCATGCAATGATACTTTAAGAAAGAACCTATCTGAATTGTAGCATCGGGTAGCGACTAGTTCTTAACATTTGTCAAGAGTAGTCCCCCCTCTACGTTCCTAAAGGCCAGGATGGGTTAAGGGTAACTAAAGGTCCTTGAGCTCCGGCGCACCCACAGACACATACATAGACCTCCCTCATTCGAGAAAGGTGTGCATATGCTATGGAGTCCTAACTCAAGCGTGAACTTCATATTGACTCATCTCCCACATATGTGAAAGAGGTCGCCATGACTATGCCACTCCTAATCTTAAGTGTACTTGAATCCGGGTGTAGGATTCGTCCTTCATTTTTCCCAAAACAGCCCTGAAAAATAAAACAAGCAAAGCAAACAATAGAAAACATTTAAGTGATTCCTAAATTTTTAAGGTAACCCCTCTTTTTATCGAATATCCCCAGCTGAGTCGCCAGTTCTGTAACACGGTGAACTGACTTTTATAATTGAAAAATGTACGGTTAAGCATGAGTCGTCACCGACTTTTATTTTATCCAAATATCGGAAAGGCTAAAACAAACAGGAAAACACCTTTTAAAAAGATTTGAGTTCGGGGGGGTAAATTATGCAAAGGGAAGGTTTAAAAAGCACCCTTTACATCCATGGTTTTCCATGGGCTCTTAATTGCTTTGCTCTTTTGTTTTCAGAAATGTAGAAGAAGTGAACACGGACTTTAGCTCGTAAATGAGCGTAGCCATATTGAAGAATTTTGAGAAAGAATATTTGAAAATGTTTCAGAGCAAGGCAAAGCAATTTAAGGGCAATTTACCTTATATTTTGAAAAAAGAAGTTCCTTTTAGCCTTTCAGAGTGAAAGGGTCTATCCTTGCCATAAGGGGCAGGAAGCCTTTCATTTGGAGGTTGAAGGGTCATCGCGTTGTCATTCGCCAAAGACTGACCCATGCCATAGAGAGGCAGGTAGTCTATGGGAAGGACCAGAACAGCCTTATTCGTAGGCAACCAGAGGATACCTCAGCCTTTTCCGTAGGCAACTTCCGGGGGTCGAGGTCATATAGTGTGTCGAAGGCAGCATCATTAGGGTCGTATGACCTTTATTTATCGAGGCAACACGGCTGAGGTATCCCCATATTCGAGGGACATGGCTTATTCTGCAAAAAACACAAAGGCAACAGGCAGCAGGCAACAGGCAGCAGGCAGCAAAGAGGTTACCAGAAAAGCGTGCGTGGGTGCAACAATCACGTGGTTAACTTCGATGACATTTATCTTGTAAAATTAGTGATTCTAATTCAGTTAACAAGACTTGCACTCCCTAGGATTACTAACCACGCAGTTTAATATAAAGTAATAACAATAACAATATGGGGAAGGGGAAAATGAAACCAGCGGGTCCCTAATAGGGTTTGGCATAAGTAATAAAAAACAAGACATATCAGGGTTTTAGGGTTACCAGTACTCATAGCTTTGGCGATCGACAAACCCTGAAAATTGGAAAAGAAAGAATAAACAGAAAGGGATGAGTGCATTGTCGGTTCGAAGGCAAACACAGTTAACCCTTAACCCTAAAAATAAAGAATAAGGAAATTAAAATTAAATAAATAAAATAATATTAAAAGGCACTTAGCTTTGCATTTGATCTGATATGGTTGGCGGGAAACCTCGGAGGTAAACCCTGAAAAATGGCAAAGGCAGAGGCAGAAAAAAGAAGAGGGTGAATGTATGCACAGTTCGTTTAAATGATGAACCCTACTAAAAGGAAACAGAATAGACTTTGAGTTTAAAGAAAATACTTAGCTTTTGACGTGGCGTGGTGCGTAGTCGGAAGGCGCGCTTGAAAAGTCGACCCTAAAAAAAGGCATGGCAAAGAAGTACATCAGTGTATTGGAATGTTCATCGTAAACCCTGATTAGGGCGAAAATTGAATTAACTTAACACAATCGATTTAATTAATTATTGGTCTCTCGACCTAATTAATTAAATCGTGATAAGAAAATAAAATCGAGGGTAAGAATAATTTTTATGAATTTTTAAAGTTATAATGAAATAAATATGAATTTTTTGAATATATAAGTAATTAAATATAGATTAAATAAAAGGAAATAAATAAATATATGAATAAAATAATTTAAATAAAATAAATAAATAAAAAAGAGAATTTAAATAATAAATATGAAATTTTGGATTAAGTAAAATAAATAACTATAATTTAAAATAAAAAAAAGAAAACAAAATAAATAATTAAATATTAAATACATAAATATATAGTTAAGAAAATAAAGTTATTATAAATAAATAAAACATAATAAAACAAATAAATAAAAAGGTTTTTTATTAGAAAAAATAAACATCTAGTTTTATTGTTTATTAAGAAAAGAGAAGGAAAAAGAACAATATATATTATAAAATAAAATAAGCTACGTAATTAAGAATAAAAAAAAATTGCAAAAACTTAACTTGCGATCAGGTGTAGCTCACCCAGGGAGGTACATGGTGCGCCAGCTTGCCCAGGAGCGTTGGATCCAAAGATGAGATGATCAAACGGCGTGAGGAGCGAAGGCGCATGGAAAGCCATACGTCTTGATGTACCGGATCGCTGGATTTTTGAAATCCCTGCGCGCGCGAGGCTGCCAATAGGAGAGTGACATGTCGTTGTCTTCTACCTTGGAAAAGTGCAGAAACCCCTTTTTACAGCGCTTTTCACAAAAGCGCTATAAAAGCCCCATTCTTTAACACCTGAAAAATAGCGAATAGGCCCAAACACAAACAAAAATTTTTCGCGAGGCATTCAACATGCTCGCATGAATCTTACGAACCTGAACATGGTCTTAATTTGGTCAAAAAGAACCTGTGTGAAAAAGCCCTAAAAAAAAGCTTCGAAACCCTATTATGGCATATTGTTCAAAACAACATAATAACACATATAATTCTCCAGAAACGATCATCACATGATATCAAACACAAATATACAAATTAAATCCGTCAATGATGCATGAACAATGCAAATCGAACAAGTTTAAAGTAAGGAAAACCGTGGGGAATTAGGGATGATTCTGGACGTGTCTCTTGCGTGTGACAATTGGAAAAGCTTCAGTGAACACTAGGGGACGTTTTGCAATCAACAAAAACACTTGAATCGTCCTGCAATTAGGAATTGGAACTTTGATTTTTCTTGAATTTTTTGCTTCGGGTTAGGGCTCTTCTTGCAGCAAAATTTCGTCCTCTAGGGTTCTGAACTTGTTTACTACTTATAGTAGTATGAATTAGGTTAATCAAATAAGAAAGAATCTTATTGAATCCAATATTTGTAACCTTAGAAATTTGATTGAAATTTTCTTCACTTTCTTTCTAATTTTGGCTCAAATTCAATCTTCATTGAATCAATCTCTTTTGCACGAATTTTTACTGAATATATGATTTAATTGGTGATTGGAAGTGGTTAATAATAGAATCAAATCAAATTTTTGCAATTATATGATTTATTTTGATTTTAAATTCCTTTTAATATGAATAAAAATCCATAATAAATCACATAATTCAAGTAAATTCGTGGAAATTGATTTATGGGCTCTCAATGTCATAAGGAACAAGTTTGGATCTTAAAAATGTAGGCCCATTAGCAACAAAAAAAAATCAAACTCCTTCACATTTTTCCCTCCAAAATAGTCCAACTTTGACAAGGCCTATCTCTCTCATTATTTGAGGTATGGAAGTGTTCTAGGACTTTTTAGAAACCTTAGAGAGTCCTCTAACCAGTGTCTTTGGTCTCATATCAAAATGATTTTCCATGCTCATTTTACGTCCTTTTGAAAAAAGTGTCTTTTGTTGACTTTTGAAAAAGACCTATAATGTTTTGGTCCATATCTCTCAAATGAAGCATTTTTAGACTTGGCATGTGAGACACAATTTTGTAGAGAATCAAATTTCCTTCAAAATGAGCTTTGGATGGAAAATTTTGGATGTTCCATGTGAGAGTTATGGCTGGTCAAAGTTCAGTTGACTTTTCCTATGCAAAACCCTAATTTAGAAACTTTTTGATTTGTTGTTTTTTGACCTATCCTTGATGAACCATGATCAATTATTGATCAAATGGTGAATAATACTTCAATATGAGGATGTTGACAAAAAAATCAGGAATTTTGACTGTGGTTTGACCATTGTTTGACTTTTAAATCAACCAGTCGATTATTGATCGTTTGGTCCATTGACTGAGCTATCCTTTGAATCAGGGCTTGAAATTTGGCATAGAGGTTCTTTGAATTATGTGAGAGGTTATGAGGTCCACTTGGGTTGTCAGAACTTGATTTTTCTCTGAAGAAATCAAAACCCTAGTTTTAGAGCCTTGTGTAGGAGAATGTGTCTAGGAGCTTTGTGTATTGATTTGAATTTGTATAAGAGAAATAGTATGGGCAAATTTTGGGGTATGACACCTAGTTCCTCAATCTTCACACTCAGCTTGATCCTCGATGAAACCTCTTGATAAAAACCCCCAAGAAATAACTATCTTGGAGGACAAAACTCGCGGATTTTATTCACCAAAAACCCCACAAATCTTCACCCACTAGGAATCTTCAATTCCGTTCCATGGACGTTATCGAACTCGATCACTAACCCTCAACGCAAGAATGATTATGTGTAATTGTGTTGGAGATGATGAAGAACGAAGATGAGAAGCCTTTGTGTATCTTTCAGTTGTTGGTGTTGATGAATAATTAACATGGAATGATATATATAGTTGCTGGTATGTTGGAGCAGAGTGAGCACATGATTTGGGAAGTTTTCAGCAGATAGGTCGACCTGCCTTAGGTCTTAGGTCGACCTAACAGAAGTAAAATGAGCCAAATTCAATTTGTTGCCAGTTGGGTCTACCTATTGGTAGGTTAGGTCGACCTAGAATTAGTTGATTCAGCTTTTTGGAGATTTCTTCAGATTAGGTCGACCTGTAGATGTGAGTGGGTCGACCTAACAGTGATATGAGAAAAACTCTTCAGTTTAGGTCGACCTGGGAGTGTGGGTAGGTCGACCTAACAGTGACCTTGTCAATTTTGCTGAGTTCGCTCTGGTTTTGAGTCGACCTAGGGCTTTGCTTGGTCGACCTAACAGATGCAATACCATTTTCTGAGTGATTTGAGCTTCATACTCTTCCATTGTCTTGAGTCATTCATTTATGCTTTTGTATTTGGTTGCTTGTGATGTTTGTCATGAATCAAAAACTCATTTGTGAGTGTAAGCTTGTTCTTACAAACTCCCCCTTTTTTA